>NC_056744.1:1697323695-1697473018 GCF_019279795.1 Protopterus annectens | reverse complement strand
ACCATGTACTTTTAGACAGATTGGTTCACCAATAATTATTATTTATGGGAGCATGATAAAATAAAGTACTTAGCAGTACGGGTTAAAAGGAATTCTGTTATGATAGCTAAGGATATGTAGGAAGAGACTAAAGAAAACACAATACAAAAACTGGGAAAATGGAAGCTCTGTGTTATGGATACACAATACCAAAAAAATGAAATGAAATGAAATTATGAGGGAGGAAGAGGGCAAGAGACAAGAAGAAGAATTTTGTCCTTCCAGTAGAGCAAGGTGGTTTGGGATTACCTGATCTGAAAGGATATTTCAGAGCATACAGTTAAGGCTCCAATACTTAGAACAAGCAGCAAGCTATAATTCAAAGTGGAAATGGATAATGATGAAAACACTGGGAAAAGCTCAAGAAATAAGGACAAGACTGGGATTTTGGATGCAGATTCTGAAGGAGAAGAACAATAGCCATTCAGAATCTAATATACACAAAGTAGAAGAAAGTATTCCAAGAACTAAATCAACGTGGAAATGGAGAAAATTCTGCCAATAGGGATGGTGGCAATTAGGGGTACACAGAATAGGCAAGAGAGGGCTGGAATTTACTGGAGAAAACTGGCAAAGAAACCAAGCCTACAGTCCAAATGTCTTCCTGGCCTGTTCCCATTCTATTACCTTTCCCTCTCTAATTATTGATTCCCAATACCTTGGTTCCTTCGCCAGTTTACCCCAGTAAATTCTATCCCATCTTGTCTATTCTCTATATCACTAATTACAGTCATCCCCCTCAGTTTTTATTAATGTTAATTTATCTACATGCAATAAAGTGCGTTAGCTTAATACATATAAGACTCCTAGCATGCTGTCAAATGCTCTGTATTCTCTACATTTTAAACTATTTCACTGTTACCATATTTGATATAATAATTTTACCATTTATCCTACTCTCCTTTAATTCACTGAACATTTTCTTTTAATCAGTCTTTGGTAATTTGTCATTTTTGTCTTCCACTGTTTATCGTAAAACTATTTCACATGCTTTGGTTCTATGCCTGGGTCAACAATTTTAAATAAATGAATAGATTACATCTCCTCCTGTCTTGCTTATTGCTCTGAATTTTCTGTGCAATTTATAGCCAATTATTGCTACTTCCCGACTCCTACCCTATTGCCTTGTACTCTCCAGCCTCTACAATCCTACTGCACCTGTGTGTGTGCATATACTGATGATGTTACAATATTTGTATAGCATTTATGACCTGCCTGTAGCTGAGATCTATTTTGCTATCATTAGGTTTTAGGATCACTTGCCGTTTTAGAAGACACATAGTAAATTAATTCTAGACTTAAGCCCTCGGACCAAAAAGACCACTGCAAGCTGCAAAAGTAAGACAATTTTGACTAAATGAACAATCAGTTCTACTTTGAACTTAGAAGCATCCCAGTTCTTGCAAAACGTCCAGTGCTTTGGGTTAGAATGAAGCAGCAATGGAAAACATGCAGTTAGTGCAAAATGTTTTATAAATCCCTGTTACCAGATCCAAAGGTTCTTAATTCATGTCAAACCAGATTTTAACAAAGGATCCTATTTATGAAAATCATGTTCTATAGGAAGTTACATTCTATTTATGGGAACAGTCCCTGAATGGGAAGTGGCAGGCGCAGGCCTAAGAAAAAAAAATGTTCTAAACTTTTTGAAATCAGTGCCAAAGAGCTCTAGTACATTTTCGAGAGAGAAGTATCCCATATGTGCATGTATTTATTTACTGGCACTTGTTTTCCGGGAAGGTCCACCAGACCATAAAGAGCCCATTTTCAGTGGAAGTCTAGGAGGGAGCTTCACACAATACAGAACATTTTACAGTATTAATGTGAATAAATACAAAATTTACAAAACATGCAATATTACACAAACAATTTAAGCATTTCAAGAGAAATAAAATAAATGCACAGGAAACATACTGGAAATTCATTCCTGAGATTACAGAAAGTTAAAACAGAAAAAAATAATGAAAAGGAAATAATAAGCAGGATTTACATTATAATTGTGGTTAGGTGGTCTGAGGAGACTTAATAAAAGGTCATAATAAGCAGGATTTACATTATAATTGTGGTAGGTGGTCTGAGGAGACTTAATAGGGACGCTGTGATTTGATTATGGAAAATGCCAGTCAGGTTATGAAGGGAGGAGGATTAGTACATGCACTGATCCAGTTAGTAGGGAGGTGTTCAAGCAGAGAAGTTCTGAAAGAAGTATGACCGAGTGGTCAGAGTTACTAATGGAAGGGCATTCCAGGCTCTGGCTATAACACAAGAGTAAAGTACCTGACCTGCAGGTTGGGTATGACTGTGAGTGGTAGGAGTTACTAATGGAAGGGCATTCCAGGCTCTGGCTATAACAGAAGAGTAAAGTACCTGACCTGCAGGTAGGGTACGACTGTGAGTGGTAGGAGTTACTAATGGAAGGGCATTCCAGGCTCCGGCTATAACACAAGAGTAAAGTACCTGCCCTGCAGGTAGGGTATGACTGCGAGTGGTAGGAGTTACTAATGGAAGGGCATTCCAGGCTCTGGCTATAACACAAGAGTAAAGTACCTGACCTGCAGGTAGGGTATGACTGTGAGTGGTAGGAGTTACTAATGGAAGGGCATTCCAGGCTCTGGCTATAACACAAGAGTAAAGTACCTGACCTGCAGGTAGGGTATGACTGTGAGTGGTAGGAGTTACTAATGGAAGGGCATTCCAGGCTCTGGCTATAACACAAGAGTAAAGTACCTGACCTGCAGGTAGGGTATGACTGTGAGTGGTAGGAGTTACTAATGGAAGGGCATTCCAGGCTCTGGCTATAACACAAGAGTAAAGTACCTGCCCTGCAGGTAGGGTATGACTGTGAGTGGTAGGAGTTACTAATGGAAGGGCATTCCAGGCTCTGGCTATAACACAAGAGTAAAGTACCTGCCCTGCAGGTAGGGTATGACTGTGAGTGGTAGGAGTTACTAATGGAAGGGCATTCCAGGCTCTGGCTATAACACAAGAGTAAAGTACCTGCCCTGCAGGTAGGGTATGACTGTGAGTGGTAGGAGTTACTAATGGAAGGGCATTCCAGGCTCTGGCTATAACAGAAGAGTAAAGTACCTGACCTGCAGGTAGGGTATGACTGTGGGTGGTAGGAGTTACTAATGGAAGGGCATTCCAGGCTCCGGCTATAACACAAGAGTAAAGTACCTGACCTGCAGGTAGGGTATGACTGTGAGTGGTAGGAGTTACTAATGGAAGGGCATTCCAGGCTCTGGCTATAACACAAGAGTAAAGTACCTGACCTGCAGGTAGGGTATGACTGTGGGTGGTAGGAGTTACTAATGGAAGGGCATTCCAGGCTCTGGCTATAACACAAGAGTAAAGTACCTGACCTGCAGGTAGGGTATGACTGAGTGGTAGGAGTTACTAATGGAAGGGCATTCCAGGCTCTGGCTATAACAGAAGAGTAAAGTACCTGACCATGACTGTGGGTGGTAGGAGTTACTAATGGAAGGGCATTCCAGGCTCTGGCTATAACAGAAGAGTAAAGTACCTGACCTGCAGGTAGGGTATGACTGCGAGTGGTAGGAGTTACTAATGGAAGGGCATTCCAGGCTCTGGCTATAACACAAGAGTAAAGTACCTGACCTGCAGGTAGGGTATGACTGTGAGTGGTAGGAGTTACTAATGGAAGGGCATTCCAGGCTCTGGCTATAACACAAGAGTAAAGTACCTGACCTGCAGGTAGATTAGGCTTGTGGACTTGCAGGAAGTGGTAATTTTGAAATCTAAGGTACCTATTAGGAAGATAGTGGGTAAATAAAGAGGTTAGGCCAGGGCAATCTGAGGGTTTAATAATTATGGGTTGCAGTTAGTTGCAGATAAGTGAGATAGGGTGGGAGTTCAAGCCACTTTAGAGAGAGTATAGAGGTGTGCAGTGGTGGGTGGGTTGTCTACAATTTGTAGCAAATTTGGCAATCTTATTAAAACATATTTTGAGTTTTGTTTTCAGGGGGGACAGCAGATTAGTAAGTAGGGGTGCACCGTAGGTAACATAGTGAAGCAGGTAAGTGGTAGCAAGTAGTTGTAAAGGAGAAAGGAAATGTTTATGCCTGTAAGAACACCTAGATTTTGATGTGTTTTACTGAAGTTATGTTGTGTGCGCAAGTCGAAGTTTAGGCTTTCATCAATTATTACTCCTAGCAGTTTAGTGTGGCAAACTATTTCAGGTTTAGTGTTTTTCTGGGAAAACATTGTGGACTGAAATTTCTTTTTATGGAAGTATTTTTCTTGGGTGTAAATAACATAAGTTTGGTTTTGTTGAGGATGAAAGACAAGTGATTGTGGTATAACCATGTTCCTATGGCAGTAATTGCTGACTGAGTGATGTGTTTGTAAGTCAGGTGTAGTGTTAGCAGAGCATATAATGGTGGAGTCATCTGCATGTTGTATGAGTGACCCCTGGCTGAATGAGGATTGAAGATGGTCTATAAAAATACTAAACAGGAGCGGTCCTAATATAGAGCCTTGGGGAACACAGGTAGAGTTATGAAGATATAGCGCTAGAAAATTTCCCCATCTAACTGCCTTTTTGTCAGATAAGTAACTGGAAAACCAGCGGAGAGAGAAGGTAGCTAATAAAGTGTTTCAGAGTTGGATAGAAGCGAGTGAGATACCATATCAAAAGCTTTAGATAAGTCTAGAAATGGGGTAGATATAATATTTTGAGTCTCTGGCCTTATTGCTCTGTGCAAGAAGGATATTAATGGGGCTATAGTGTTATGACCTGGTCTGAATCCATGCTGGGTTGGAGATGGGATTTGGTTCTTGAGGAGGAAATACAGAAGTTGCACGTGTACACATTTTTCAAGAAACTTAGAGATTGGGGATAAAATAGCTATAGGATGGCAGTTTTGAGACATCAGTCGAGCTGCCACCCTTATGGACGGGTATGATAAAAGCTCTTTTCCAAAGTTTTGGGACATATGATTCTCCAACAGGGTAGGCAATGGCTTCTGCAGGGAGTTTTAGACATTCAGTGGGGAACTACTCTGGTGCGTTACAACTGGGTTTTAGCTTGAGGAGTAGCCTTTTTATAGTGGAAGTTGTCATTCTAGTAAATGAGAAAGTGGGTGAAGCATTCATTGTTGATTCATCTATGGGTTAGGTAGTGGACAAGTGGGAATGACAGAAGTGGGGTATTGTGGTTGATCCAGTATAACTTGTGTTGGAGTGTAGTTGTGGAAAGTTAGCAGTAATGTTATGGAATTTATAAAGTGTGAGTTGAAGAAACTATTTACATGGATGTTTTGTCTAGGTGTGGACATGAGTTACTTTTGTACCAGGGTTGAGAAGCGATCCTATAGATGTCCAGAATCTTTTGGAATTTTGGTTATGATTTGTTCGTACTTTTAAATAATAGTCTTTCTTGTCTTTGGATACTAGCTTTTTTACTTGTTTATGGAGCTGTTTGAATCTCAATAGGTCTGAAGGTGTCACTGAGTTTTGCCACAGTTTCCAAGTTTTATTTCTAGATAGCATCAGTGATTTAGTACATTTGGTTAGCCATGGTTAGATTTCACACTTTTTATCCTTGGGGGTGCAAGACTGCCTAATATCTCTATAAAGGTTGTGTTGAAGTGTTACAGTGCATCATCTAGAAGAAGATATTTTAAATAAGACCACCCAGCTCATATTTTTAGTATGTTGGTGAATGTCTGTGGCTTACAATGTGTAAGATTCCTGACATATTTACAATTATGCTGTTTGTGGAGGGAGGGTGCTGATCAGTGAGCAAAGGCAGGGAGGTGGTTACTTAAAGCATTTGACAGAGTACCAGCACAGGAGAACTGGGTATGGCCAGAAACCAATATCCAGTCAAGGATGGATCCCTCCATGCTTCAGCTATTATGTCTTGTTGGAGTACTGGTAGACTGAGTGAAATGAAATAGGTTTATACTTGAGGATGGAAATTTAGAACAAAGATTTAACCAAATAATGTTTATATCACCCAAATTGATGGTTTAATTTTTAATGTTGTAGAGAACCAGGATAGTATTTCTTCCAGTATCGGTATGTTATTGCAGAGGGGGATATAACGGACTATGATAGTTTTTTGGACTTACTCAGTTTTAGGAAGGAGGTCAGAATTTCAGTGTTGGAGAACTGTGGGATGGTATCACAGTATGAGAATATATTACAGTTATTAGAGTAAAGGACTGCTCCTCCTCCTTTTTGTGGGGTCTATCAGTCCTTATTGTACTGTGGCCTGGACGTAGGATTTCTGAAGCTTGTATATTTGGCTTAAGCCAGGTCTCTGTGGCAGCAATGATGTCCGGTTTATTGAGAGCTATCCAGGCATGAAGGTCTGTAGTTTTGTTGTGAATACTTTGTAAGCTTAGTGTTACTATATGTAGGGATTTAGAGGAATTAAGAGAGTTGGATGTCACAGGAAGGGTTGACGGGTGAGAACAGGGATGGGGTGTATATCTCCACAGAGGGAGGAGGTTGAGAATATTGAAAAGTGGAGAGATAGGCTTTGTATTCTTGTTGAACTGTTGATGTTGCATACAGAAAGTGGGGAGAGTTTTTTGACGTAATATAATGAACAGAATTTGTAGAATTTTTACTTTGGAGAAGAGTATTGGAGTTATTTGTATGAGGTAGGGTGATATTTCTGAATAGCTTAGTAAATGTGAATTAGAGTGAGACATTATGAAGGGTGCTATAAACTACCAGTTGTTAGCTGTGTAATATGATTAGTATGATATGACTGGCTTGCCAAGTACAGGATGGGGTAGAGTTGAGCTAGCACAATGTGATTGGATTGTTTGAAGTGATGGGTGGAGTTGTGAGATTTAATTTTAGGGAAAGTGGGCATGAATGGGATTTGGGAGTAGGGTAGGGGAGTAGAGTGAGCCTGAGAGGAGGGAGTAGAACCTGGGCACACACCGAGTGCCAAAAGAAACCCATCACTTAAATTGAGGTAAGTAACAAAATTCACAAACACTAATATGGCTTGTAAGAAGATGAGGGGAGGAAATCATACAACTACATCCCTGGTGGTGTGCACGCCACCAACAGAATAATTTAAATGTTAAGGTAGAAGTTTATATTTTGTTTAGTTTTGGTTTTTAAACAATGGGTTTCAGTAGTGGAAAAACCTACATTTACTGGTAGAATAGAGTTACTATAATAAATTCTTGTAGGGTCTTTGCACGCTATTGCAGTTGGACATTTCTGTGAGCCAGAGACTCCGATGATGAAGGGTAACAGAGCAGAAAGGTGATCTGTGTAGGAAGGGAGCCGTAGAATGAGTGCAGTTGTTAGTGGGTGAGACAGTATACTGGGAGAATAATTGCATAGCAAACTATAGATACATTACAGCATTAGAGAGTTAAACACATGACCAAAAACCACGCACAGTATACAGTGCTATATCAAATGCAGGAATTGAACCTATCTCAACATACATGCAAGTAATGAAGCAGCACTTAACATTAATTAAATCTGTCAGCACAACATTCATCTGGTTGGTCATTTGGCACAAGTGATGTTACTAATGCAACTGTAAGCACATAAGCAATGTAAGAGTTCCTATATGTAACGAGGTTAAATAATGCAGGCATTATTTAAATGTTTGCATTCAGGACAGTAAACTAAATACATCAATGAAAGCTTGCAGAATAACTATTTTCTGCTGTGATCAGGAATTAAACAGTGATTCACAGCAATGAAACCATATTGCAACTATTCGTGTAACCAAAAGCAAGGTATATTAGTGCACAATTCATTTGCAGCCAGTTTACTGTTGTATCCTCATAGTGCCTCAAAAACAAGCTTATCAATCAGAAGTGTATACTTTCTAGATGTGCACAGTCAAGATATCCTAGCACCACCCTGCACAAGAACGGGGCTACAGCTTTAAATATGTATAAATCAAGCCTGTTTCACTTATCTTTTCTTATACAAGAGCAGAAATTCATTAAACAGCATTACTGAACAAAATCCTTAGCACTTACATGTCGGGCACACAATGCTGAGGGACCGTGAGCTGCTACTACCTAACAAAAGTTTTGATAATGGTACCCACTACACACACAGCCTCTAAATAAACTTACTCCAGGTATTAGGTGAGGGAGAGAAGGGCTAAATAGGTAGTCTGCTAGGAACTGATTGCTACAAGATGGTAGAAGAGAACCTGACTATTTTTTTAAGAAATAAAAAGTGATAAAAAGGCTTTGGATAACTATTTAAAGTGATAGATGCAAATTGCTCAATATAATTATTTCAATTAAAAATGTCCAAGTATATCAGGATGGTGTACAAAAAATCTATACTTTGTGCAGAAGAAATAACAATGTGTTTAAATGTTTGGGGAAAATAACAATATATGAAAAAATTGCTGCTCGGTAGGTTCAATGCAGTTTTGCTTGATCCTTCTGGATTAATGAGTTTATGTTTGTGACATTCTGAGATGAGTTCCTAGATAAGATACTGTCAGGATGGATACCAGCATGAGATGGAGATTCACATTCAAAAAAGTAAAGGAATACTTGGAGAGACCTCTTGGTATCTGGCATTTCACAGGTTAAGACCCCAAGTTAATTAATAACACCACAGGTCATTCTTTACTGGAAAGCTACAGATACAACCATACTTTTTTCAGACTATGGGTTCAGCAGCAAAAGAGTTCAGAAAAATGACCATACTTGTTAAACCTTATTCTAAGATTCATTATCATATTCAGTACCCGTGGTGGTGGTGCTACGGTAGCGTTGTCGCCTCACAGTAAGACGCTGTCCAGTTTGATTTTCAGCTAGAGCATCTTCTGCATGGAGACATGAGTGAATGGGCGTACCTTCGTTGAAGGTTGTGCGTCAGAGCTGATAACCTGGTACGTAAAAATCAACTACCAATCATTAGCGGACCGGAGTTCTGCTGTGACGACCCCTAACTGGGAAAAGCCGAAAGACACACACACAATTATCATATTCAGTACTTCAGCAACCCTGTTTTGGCAACCAACAAAAACAAATTCTGTCTAGAATCTCAATCACACACACACACACACACACACACACACACACACACACACACACACACACACACACACACACACACACACACACACACTCGCATGCACGCACACACACTCGCATGCTTGGCACACTTACACACTCGCACACACACACACACACATGCACGCACACACACACATGCACACACACACACACACACATGCACACGCTCACTCGCTCACACACACACACACACACTCGCACACATGCTAGCACACACATGAACACGAGCACACACACACACACACACACACACACACACACACACACGAGTGCACACACTCACTCGCACACACACACACTCACTCGCGCGCACACACACTCACTCGCGCGCACACACACACACTCGCGCGCACACACACTCACTCGCGCGCACACACACTCACTCGCGCGCACACACACACACTCACTCACGCACACACACACTCACTCACGCGCACACACACACACACTCACTCGCGCACACACACACTCGCGCACACTCACTCACGCGCACACACACTCACACGCATGTGCACACTTACATGCACGTGCGCACACACTCACATGCATGTGCACACTCACATGCATGCGCGCGCGCACACACACACACACTCACATACATGCACGCGCACACACACACACACACACACACACACACACACTCACATGCACACACACACACACACACACACACACTCACATGTGCACGCACAGACACACTCACATGCGCGCGCACAGACACACTGACATGCGCACGCGCACACACACACCTATGTGCAATCTGGAGATTGCAGACTCAAATACTTGCATGTCTTTTAGATGAAGGAAGAAACTCTGTGAAACAGTGAAAACCCTGTTGGACAAAATAAGAACATCTACACTTGCAAAGAAGGCACACATAGTGAAACATAGCTAGCGGTCTAAGCACCGCGTGGTAGGAACACTAACCTTTGTGCCACAACAATCACTGTATCAGACTTATACACTCAACTAAAATTAACCATGGAACTGTTTTGTGTTATTTTCCACATCTCTAACAGTCTTATTCACTGTACTTAAATAACCAATTTTATTTAAAATAAATAAATAATTCCCTTACTTAAATTTATCAATTCTTGTTCAAATCATATCCACACAAATAGCTCGGGTGCAAGGATTAAATAAACCTTAAGTAATTAGTTTGAATTACTGTCCAACATACATGAATCTGTCATTCCACAAAACAGCTTTTGTTTGAATGCTGCTGTTTGCTCCAGTTATTATCACTGAAAACAACTTTTGGCTCCCTTTGCAGTTGCACTGCCCCCCCCCCCACTACTGTAGGGTATTCAAGTTGGTACATAAAAGATGAGGGTGTTGAAGTCTAGCCCACATGGCGAGGATGTAAAGAGGCTTGTGCCCCTGCAAAAATAAGTAAATAAGTGTTCACTGAAAGTTGTTTTTGGCTCTTTTTTTCTTTTTAAACCAATGATATTTGAGTAAAAGATATGCAGTCGGTCAACATGATTCAAAATTATAGCCTCCTGATACATTTGTCTTTCAAAATGACTCATTTCTTTATCAATGCCCCAAATCATAAAAATGTACTACAGCAAAACCAACAGATAGTTCACATACTCTAATTAGATACAGTTAATAGTGTATGCCATGAAATTAAAGTAAAGCAATGCAGACCTACAAAGCATATTGCCTACTTCCTTCAGTTTTGTTGCAGACCACTTGTACTGAAAACATTCAGAACAAACCATAGTCAATTTACTTACTTGTATCTCCAGGAATTCTGTCTCATTCTTGGTTTGTAAATCTTTAAGATCTCTGACTTTTAGTTCCAGGGATGACAATGATGTTTTCAGCTTGTCCTGTAGATTTTAACAAATTAAAATAAATAAGTAAACAAATAAGAGCAGCAAAATATAATAATCACTTTACATATGGGAGTGGTGGCAGAAAATACATAGTTGTGTATTAAATCCTGGAAACCGGTGCACTGTGGCACGGACACAAAAAACATTTCTGGATTACCAGTTTTTATTGTGCACTTGTGCCATTACTTTTGGTTTTGTAGTTGTCTATTAAAAACTTTATTTGGAAAGAGGAGTGTAACTGACAGATACACAGACAGTGGTGTGTATGTTAAGAACCACAAGTTATGGTCAAGAGCAACTGGTATTTATTTTATGAACAATATTACACAACACATAATGAACACATCCTATAATCTAAAGTTCAAAGCTCTGAAGAGGGATAAACCCTGAAATTGGAAGTGATCTTTATTATATAACTACAACAAGAGAGGACAAAAACTAAGAAGTAAAACTGTGGAAAACAATCTCCTGTGTCATCTAGCCACAAATAGAACCAGATAACAGTTAAGGGGCTCATGGCCTCTGACTTGCTCATTTCCTTATCAAACAGGATAAGTTACATATTTTAACACTTAGGCATCCTACATCACCCTGTACTACCTAGTATTAATTCATGACTAGATTTTAACACTAAGGCACCCTACATCACCCGGTACTACCTCGTATTAATTCATGACTGACCTGTGGATTCTGAATTCCACTATTTTTATTTTTTAAATTTCTACGGTGACCTCAGTGGAGCTGCTCAGGTATCCAGACTTGTGTGTGTGAAAAAATAATTTCTTTATCTTACATCTGAGCTGCCACTGTACCAAGCTCAAATTCTATCTTTGTGATCATGAACAACAACAAAACTATAAAAATACATACATAGACACACATCTATATTACTGCAATCACTTAGCCATGTCACTCACTCCATTCCACACCCTTAGTCCCCATTTCACCAATGTGCCCACAGTTGATACCTCTCAATCTGTCTCTCCCCAGCTGTGCAATATGACACCTGTGCTCTATACCCACTGCTATGTTTCATAGGTAGGTAATGTCTGCTGCACCGTACAGCATAATCTAGGTGTAGTACTGCACACATCAGTTTTAAACCATGTTGAGTCTATTCTGGCCCATAGTTGTGGACCAGACACCAAATGTTTGCAGTGCTACAATGTATTGCACCTGCCTCTGCCTCTGACAATCTTTTGCTGCTGTCACTTTCTCCAACAGCTCATCAACCTGCACTTCCTCTACCACTGACTATGATTAATTTGGTCCTCCAGTGGTAAACCCCTGCTTTAACTGTCTGTATAATACCACACTTTGCAGCACTGTGCAGACAGCAAATATCTTGTTGCAGTTCCCATAGCATACTGCAGTGTGCCACTAACAGAAGCTCGGAAGTGAGCCTTCAATAATTTGAACATATGCTCAATGATACATGTCACAGTGCTGAGTTCCATATAGTCTCAGCCATGCTCTGTAGACTGATTACTGGTGTCATAAACCATGGCTGTAGGTGCATTCAGCATCATCAATACGATGTTTATGAAGGAAATTACCTTGCACATACAGCTAGTATTGTCTGACATGTGCCAGATGTGGGAATTGTGAGAACTCTCTGGATGGCACTCACATACATTCTATAAATACACCCTGAATATTGAATAACACCTGACAATTAATGGAGTGGAAACCCTTCAGATCAACACATAGTTGTCACATAGATTACGTGGAGCTTTAGTGGTGATGTGGGTACAATCAGTGGCCTCCCTGAACTTTAAGGTAATGAGCTATTTCAAAGAATGTCTGCTTAGGGGTGCTTCTCTCCTCTTCATTATGTGGGAACCATATATGCCGTTCCTCATGCTATGGTATAACAACATCAATGAACTAATAATTGTCAGGGAGATGCCTGTAATATTCTCCCTGTATCCCATGATGGCCACCGGAAGGCCCAGTAACAAGGATAGTCAAAGCTACCCATACCTTATTGCCCGCAGGAAGTAGTACTCAACACAACCGGTGGGATTCCATGTAACAATGGCACAACTACAAGCTCTCACATGGTGTCTCTGTCCACAACACAGCTTCTGATTATGCCCTTAAAGTGATGGTGATGGTCTGTTAGGAATTGTCATATCATGTGATATGGGGAGCAATGAGCCATACCATCGACTACAATGGCTATAAGAATGGCACCCAAAATATACTGTCTCATTAATGCGGATGCTACTCCTCGCATATTAGCATGGTGTTTGTCTCTGTTCACCAAAAAATTATGGCATACAAATTTGAAAACTGACGCACCATGTTCAGCAAGTTCTGAATCACTCAGTCATGTTGTTCACTCTCATTTGCATTTCTAATTGGTCTTATTACCATAACGCTACTCATTTACATACAATGTTAGCTGCAATATTTCACCAGGCATCACAATGGTGCAGCCTGAGACTCTGATTTGGCCCACCCTGTACATCACCACACAACACAAATTCAATTAACACATTATGCTATTTGTTTATGAATCCCAACTTAAATCTTTACTTTTCTATTTATATAAAAAATGTCACTGTACACTAAACTCTAAATACTTCAGACGCATTCTGCTACTTACTACTAATAAAATATCAGTGTATGCTTAAATATGAAGTTATTCTTGGTTTATATGGCTTTTTTCTCACAAAAACTAAGATAAAATATCTGCTTCCTGCGATAAGCAATGCCTTTTCTTCTACTAGAAAAGGTGGGATTAGCCATTTTGATAGAATACAGGCCAACTCCATACTACAGCTTAACTAAAACATGCTCCATGCATCTTTCAGGGCAAAGAGGAGGGACTGCCACATTAGATACTTCATAAAGAAGACAGCCCTACAAGCAAATATATTTGCAGACTGTCTTTTTGCTTTACACATGGCTCAGCTATAGAAACATAGACTATGGCTCCAGAAAAAAAAGATAGTTTTGCCCACCTAATCTCTAGACTGGCATATCTGTTTTGATAAACCAACAGTTTACTTTACATTTCTGATCACATCAAAGAGCTCATGTATGTGTGACTCATATTTTTAAACTCATTTACTGTTTTAATAGTGCAATTTTTTGGTTAGACTGTACCAATCACCTTTTCTGTGAAATAGTTCTCTTCCTCTTATTCCTCTGGGCTGTGCGTGAGTTCAGATTGTGTCCTCTTGTTCTGTGACATCTTTTATTTTGTTTTTAATATGGCAACCACATAGACTCTACTACCACTTCTGTGGTGCTTAAATGTTTTTATACCTCTTTTGTTAAGAACATATATTTACATTAATTAAAGTTTGTGGAGGCTCTCTGTGTGTGACATCTGGTGTAGACCATGCACCATTTTCTCATGCTGTACTAAATTACCGTCAAACTGTCCACATCTTTAGAAGGATGAGGTCTGAAGAACTGCTCATTGGTGGTTTATGTGAGCTCTATCTGTATAAGGCATAATAACTTTTAGTTTTGTTTTACCGCACCTCTTTGTATAAGGTTTGTTTTGCCATGCCTATGCGTACACAGCCTAGTATTCAAACAGCCTTTCTGGTGCTCCCCCTCATAATAGCTGCATACATTTAGTAAATCAAATAAGATGAACCCCTGGCCCCTTCGTCATTTGTTAATGCTAACACTTTCACACAACACTTTGTACTCTTTTCAATTTAGTTTAACTCACAGATGCACTGAATTTAAGCAATCCTCGTTTACCTTGACAGTTAACTTTTTTTCTGAACCTGCTTGTGTATCAGACATGCTGCATAACTTTGTGTAATCAGCAAAAAAACAAAAGCAAAAAATAACAAAAGCAAACTTTTCCTACATAACCTTCTACTATGTCACTTAATATGACACTTTCTAAGCTTCTGCTTTGTGTCAGAAAATACTGACTTTTTATATGAATACATTATTCATTACCTAAGAAAAAAAATTGGGCTGAAAAGTTTGGCGGATAATTCATCCCTGTAGAGGAAACCAATTACTTAACATTCATCACGAATCATCCCTTACCTTATGCACACTGACTACATCATGCGGGAACACAAAACTGTGACCGGAATGGCTGGGAACACACAGGACACAGGCAAAGGCCTCATCCTCCTGGCAGAACAGCTCCAGTCTCCGTCTGTGCTCCCAACAGCACTGCTCTGTTCTCCCATTTGTAGCACACAGATTCTGCATCTCTTCTTTGTCTTTGCAGTCTGTTTCCTGCATTGAATGCCCCAGCTTCAGTTTCTAGGATCTTTGAAGCATACCAACCAACTTTCAGTTAAATGGGATGTTCCTTCTATACTTGAACAGGAAAGTTTTGTTCCACTGTATAAAATCCTGTTAACACAGACTTTATTCATCCGGTGTCAACAATACAGAATCAATAGAGTTTCAGACAAACTGACAAATTTAGACGATACTCACAGCCCACATTCTGCAAGCCATGACCATAGCAACAAGACATTACAGTTTCATTTTCAGAACACAGGAAGTAGAATGTGTTGGGAAGTGACCGCCTCTATTTAAAGGGGCAATGCAAAATCTGACTATTTTTAATGTTCAGACTTTAGATATATCTAGTAAAAGGCAACTAAATTATGTATTTTAAGAAAATTACACACACACACACACGTATATATATATATATATATATATATATATATATATATATATATATATATATATATATATATAAACACACACACACACACATATTTATTTTACATTTGTTTACCAGGATAATCAGACTGGGCCACAGGCCCATTTTCAGTGCAGGCTTGAGGAGAAAAACTTCAGAAACAAAAATATTGCAGTACTAGGCTTAGTAATTCAAACAGTAATTATAATATACAGTTAAATAGTATTTACAGTTGTGCAGTGGTTAATGTTGTTGCCTCACAGTAAGAGGTTCTCCAGTTCTATTCTCAGCTAGGGTGCCTTCAGTGTGGAGTTTGTATGTCCTCCCTGCATTCGCGTGGCTTTCCTCTGGGTACTCCAGTATCCTCCCACATTTCAAAGAAATGTTTTTCCCCAGGCCTCCACTGAAAATAAGCTCTGTCCTTGTCAGACTTTCTTGGTCAACAAATGTTAAATAAATAAAAAATACAATACAGTCATACAGCAATATATATATATATATATATATATATATATATATATATATATATATATGTATATAAGGATAAACTCCATTTTTATCCCCAAAACATACTTTCTTTTTATATTTAATCTCCCTTTACTGATGAATTTTCCCCTCCTTTATTTATTTTCATTTATTTTGTCTACGAAGTTCAGTCAACTGAGTGAGGAAAAGGGAGCTGTACATGCACATTTCTGATATATTTATTTATGAATAATTTATTTTCTACCAGGTAAGAGAACTAATATGCAAACCATTTTTTAACCCATAAACTAGGCTCACTGCAAAACACAGATACAGAATTAAGTTCAGGAGCATCTTCCTTCCCCAGCTCAATACCCATAATGTAATCAGTCAAAGAAATAGAAAGGACAGACGGCATCAGCTAAATTCCCAGAGTCAGAATGCAATTAAAATGCCACGTCAATGAGAAGCATTTAGAAGCACAGGGCATAGTGAACGTCTAGGAGCACAACGCCAACAAAATGTATGCCTTAATTAAGACTCAAACCTAGACCCTCCAGATCATTGGCCCAGCTGTTCTAATCATTCAGCTACCAAAGTAGTTTGTTTTTTTCATGAAGATGGTCAGTGGACCAGCCCATTTACCTGCTCAAATAAAGAAATAGAGAGATAGACACATATATAGATAGATAGATAGATAGATAGATAGATAAATAGATAGCTAAATAGATAAAAGATATTTTCCCTGTACACATTGAACTGTCTGTGTGTGGAGCACATATTGAATGTGGGAGAGATGAATGCTTCAGGCTCTCATCTGTGCTTCAGCAGTTCACCCGAAAATATCAGAGTCTGGTTGACAGACTGGGAATGTAACTCAATTGATGAGAGATGTCTAAAAAGGCTGACCTATGTTTAGTAAGCAGGAAATACTAGCGCTGCATTTGGGCATAACATAATCCATGGGTAGTAGCCTACACAGTTGCAGCAGGTTCTAAAGGGAAAGGGGGACGTCACTGGTTCCAGTAATGGGTGAGGTACTTGGGTTAAATGATTCCAATATAATCAAGTTGGATGTGCACTGCTTAATTTTCAATAGAGACAGGGTGGAGAACAAAGCCACTGGGA
The DNA here is from genome assembly GCF_019279795.1 of Protopterus annectens. Taxonomy (NCBI): domain Eukaryota; kingdom Metazoa; phylum Chordata; order Ceratodontiformes; family Protopteridae; genus Protopterus; species Protopterus annectens. The sequence goes on along the minus strand of NC_056744.1, from coordinate 1,697,455,844 downwards.
AGCCCATTTCAGCAAAGATCATGGGGTGGACACCTTTTCAGCTGCCATTGAAATGGGTTTATTTGGACTGGGAGAGGCAAGGAGATAAGCTGGGGGAAGTTTCTTATGATACCCCTACAGATATCCTGATAGGAAATGACTTTTATGATTCAGCCAAATATAGAGACCAGCACATTGGAGAAGGTATCTCTGGGGACACCTAGAAAGTACCCACAATTCAAATGGAGAATAATGATGTAGTTGCTTCATGAATAAATGGGGTAATAGTAGCAAGCCTAAATCAAAGTTAAATGTGCCAAAGGGTGCGGGACTCAGAGAGAAAGGGGCTACTTCAGGGGAATGGATATTTGTTAGCAGTAAGCATAAATCTGAGCCACAGTTGTCAAATAGCACTAGACATCCTACTGAAAGAAATCTAGTGAGGATTACAAACAGGGAGAGAGATGGAGGTATGACAAGCATACCTGTCAGATCTTATCTTATAAAACATGAGTGAGGTATCCAAGGAGGTTAGTGACTCCTGGGTTAGAGGGAGTCTGCATCCAGAGACTAGGGGCTATTGTGCACAGAATGGACTGCTGAATGGGGGGGGGGGGGCAGTAGGAGGAAGTAACACAGTAGATGGTAGTTCCAAGGGCCTAGTGTTAGGCACTTCTAGCTATAGACCATGAAATCCCTTTTTCAGGCAATATAGGTATAAAGTATGCAAAAAAAACAGTTTTTTGCAAAATTTGTATGGCCCAGACATTGCAAAAATACCAGATATTTGGAAATGCAGATGACAAAAGTAAGAGTGCTCTGTGACCTTAGTCTGTTACTGAAGAACCATTTCAGAAGGTCAACATGGATATTATGTGGCTTCTTATTACTCCAATATCTTCAAGTAAGAGGTATATCTTGATGGTGGTGGATTTTGTTACTAGATACCCTTAGGCAGTGGCCTTGTCCTCTATTAAGACAGAAAAGATGGAAATGCAGGGTTAAAAATGTTCATCTGGGTTAGTTTTTCATAGGTCATAGTGATGGTGGGGGAGCTACTTTTATATTAAACCTATTTGTGAATAACATTGGGTATAAACCATTAAAAACTAGCTCCTACTTTTTCTTCTTTGTCTTTCAGCTTTTCCCATCAGGGGTCGCCATGGCAGAACATCGGTCTCTGCAGCATGAATGGTGCTGGAGGAGTTTTATGGTGTTAAGTTTCCAGCCAGGTGCCAAATAAATGATGTGGATAGATTTATCTTTCTTCCTAAGATGATGCTGTGACAACTGATAGACCACTTAAAACAGGAATATGACAAGTACTAGCCCCTTTCCTCCTTCCATACTGTAATGTGCCCCGAGAATCCACAGTTATTATTATTTTTTTTATCTGAGCTAAGTTCGCCTGTATAGAACTCATTTTCGAAATAAAAGACAAGAATCATACTAGCCAGCACCCTTTTATTACCAAAACTGTTTTACTGGTATAATTTCACAGCTAACCTAAACACAATTGTACATCTGAAGCTCAGTTGATCATACAACAAAACATCAAAGTTTTCAGCACAGCCTACAAGCAATGCTCACATACATAATATCCTAAATACATTTTAGCAAATATCTACAGTAGCAAAATTAGCTTGCTAAGTCTTGAGATCTAAAAATAAATTCTACTTCAACACAAATAAAATTAATTCATATCTAGGTGACAGAGCACCTGGTGCTGATTTTTGGACATTACAGAGCACTATACCTTGAAGCATGCATTAATCACTCCTTTTAAATCATCGTGTAAATCCTAATACAATGAAACAGATATTTTGCCTCAAATGTGAAATTACATAAAATGTCTGAGTACTTTTCCATCACAGTATGAACAGCATTTACCCCTACGTGTGCCACCAACATGCAGTAATAGTACTGCTAACTTGTTAAGCTATTCAGATCACATTATATAACTGTAAATAGCTACCAAAGCCAGTTAAATTTTTATCACTCCTTACACCTTCTGACCACTTTCCACTCCTGTTAATATTGACCCCCTTTTGTTATAAAACAATGTGTAATATTGGCTTTTATGGCATGGTATTATGCCAGCTTTCTAATTAATGCTTTTTTTTTTACTTATTCTATTCTTTAGCTTAAAATCCCTTTCTTCATAGCAAAGTTTCTGCTACAAATAATTAGTATTTGTAAAAGAAAAGAATTGTTCATTTACTGTTATACCATTCAAGCCTTGAAATGAGCACTAATTGTGGGAATGTTTTTTAATTATACCTTATATATCATTAGTATGTTTGTTAAAGGTAATAATTATCCTGTTTGGTTCATTACTTTAATATGTATGTTCAGATTAATGTCTGTTAGAGAAATATGATCCAGCAATATTCAGACTTTATAACAATTCTTGTCCATATCCTGTAGCTGTGAAATCACTCAGACATTTTCAGCTACTACATGTGGTTCTCCTCACTGTTATTTGAACCAAATATTCATATTGTTTGACCTTTTGTAACATTCTGAAATATATCTTCAAGGTGCATACTGGTGCTATGCATATAGGTACTGCTTTTAGCTGATTTCTTATGCACAGCTGTTATAATTGTACCACGTTGTGAATAGGTCAAAGTAATATCCAAAAAATGAATACTATACTGAGATGCAGCAATTTTAAACTTCAAAAAATATATATGTAGTTCATATCAAATAAGCCAAAAAGCTTTTCAAGTAATCCATTATTCCTTCACAGAGTAGGAAATTTTCAACAATGTAGTTATAAAAATAACTTAAAAAAAAAGTCTTGTTCATTAAACACAAATTCATCTTCTCAAATAAATAAAATACTTGCATAGCAATTGGCAACAGGAGTACCCATAACTACTTCTCTTCTTAAGATGTAAATGTATTTGTTAGATAAGAAGACATTTTATAAAACCAATAATAGCAGATTACACATGGCACTTATAAAAAGTTTGAATAATTAGACAATTTACTTAACTTTGTCCAAATAGATTCAACTCCCACACTAGATATTGCAGTAAAAAACAAGTCTACAGCAAATGTATTGAATATATAACTTTATCATATATGTTGTTCACACCACAAGTGTACCTTATCTAAAAATCTATACTGCTGTTAATAAAACATTTTTCTTCACCTGAAACATTCCACAAATATGAATATTAGATCAGTTGACCACACCTTAGCTGAAATTATAGGTCTCAGTGCTGGCTTTTCCATGTCTATATGGATTCTGGTTAAATAATAATAAATAGGTATCTACAGGTGAGGAGTATAAAGTAATTAAGATTATCAATGATGACGTAATTCTTCAAATGCAGATTATAAATAGTAGTGTTAACTCTTGCTATGATATTTGAAAATTCACTCTTTTCAATTTTATTATAAGTGTATGTGCCATAAAATAACTATAAACACTATCAGAAAGAATAATTTCTATTTATCATTACTGTTTCCACATCCTTCATCAGTGCCTTTTATGATTATATCATGAATGGCCAACAGATAATTTAATGCTAGTCTCCCTGAATCAGTCAGATATGAATAATTAATGCCTTGTTTTTCATTATATAATTGGTGCTTGTCACCCTAACAAGCCTTTTGAAAGGCATTAATTATGGGGTGATTATTTGAAATTAAAGTACTTGATTTGCATAATGGAGCTTGCTCCAACAAGGCACTTCTCTTGAAAGTAAGTTTTTAATTCATATTTCTAGTAAATTTGACAGTTCAGTCTGGCTATTAGAAATACTGTCATCACAGGTGAAGATAAAAGTGAAATCAATACTGAGTTCTGATACAGTTAAATTATAAACTGAATAAATTAACAAGAGACAAAAATATGTCTCAACTAAGCTTTACGGTACAAGTGAAACTCGACTCTAACAAGAAAGTAATATATTTAATCACACTCCAAGCATATACAAAAAACGGTTAAGCACTTTCATCTGTGTACTATAGACTTCTTCATAACCATAATACTAACAGCCGATGACCTATTTAAAAACGTTTTTGCGCCTTTTCATTCAAGCACTATACTTCTCAACAAAATTTAAAGTGCTACTACTGTTATTATCAAAAAACATCCACTTATCTTACACATATATATATGTATATATTTGCAATAAATACTTTAAAATCATTTTATACTTCCAGTGCGTACACTATAATTAAAATGCTAAAATTAAATCAATTAATATGATTAAAAATAACAAATCAAATAACAATGTTATAATAACTGTAAAAAAGGTCTTATGGAAATAAAATCATTTATGCCAGGAAATTTTGTGGCATTTGTCAACATTTGCCACTGGCTTTCTTTTCTACCCAGGTGGGCTTTATAATTACCACCACACGGTGATATATTTACATGATCAATGATGCTAAATATAAAATTATGTGTATCACCTTTCTCTTTGATATGTTGGAACAATGCATTTTTGGTATCTTTAACCTTAATCGTATATCTATGTTCGTATATACGCTTTCTAAACTGTCTTTCTGTTTTCCCTATGTAGAAAGCGGTACATACTATACATTTAGCAAGATAAACTATGTTCCTACTATTACAATTTCCCTTTTTAAACTTTATATAAGTACTATTGACATCATTTAATCTACAACCACTTGCTTAATTTATTGCACAACACTGTTCACAAGACCCACATTTCTTCGTGTGTGTGTTTGTGGACATTTTCTGAGGATTCAAGCCATTCAATAAATTTTTTATATTTCTACCCATTTTATATACAATACAAGGTTTTATACCTACTACACCCTTAGCTTGTATTGTATATAAAATGGGTAGAAATATAAAAAATTTATTGAATGGCTTGAATCCTCAGAAATTGTCCACAAACACACACACGAAGAAATGTGGGTCTTGTAAACAGTGTTGTGCAATAAATGAAGCAAGTGGTTGTAGATTAAATGATGTCAATAGTACTTATATAAAGTTTAAAAAGGGAAATTGTAATAGTAGGAACATAGTTTATCTTGCTAAATGTTTAGTATGTACTGCTTTGTACATAGGGAAAACAGAAAGACAGTTTAGAAAGCGTATATACGAGCATAGATATAAGATTAAGGTTAAAGATACCAAAATGCATTGCTCCGACATATCAAATAGAAAGGTGATACACATAATTTTATATTTGGCATCATTGATCATGTAAATATATCACCGTGTGGTGGTAATTATAAAGCCCACCTGGGTAGAAAAGAAAGCCAGTGGCAAATGTTGACAAATGCCACAAAATTTCCTGGCATAAATGATTTTATTTCCATAAGACCTTTTTTACAGTTATTATAATATTGTTATTTGATTTGTTATTTTTAATCATATTAATTGCTCTAATTTTAACATTTTAATTATAGTGTATGCACTGGAAGTATAAAATGATTTTAAAGTATTTATTGCAAATATATACATATATATATGTGTAAGATAAACAGATGTTTTTTGATAATAACAGTAGTAGCACTTTAAATTTTGTTGAGAAGTATAGCGCTTGAATGAAATGGCGCCAAAAAGTTTTTAAATAGGTCATCAGCTGTTAGTATTATGGTTCTGAAGAAGTCTGTAGTACACAGATGAAAGTGCTTAACCGTTTTTTGTATATGCTTGGAGTGTGATTAAATATATTACTTTCTTGTTCGAGTCGCGTATCACTTGTACCATAAAGCTTAGTTGAGACATAATTTTGTCTCTTGTTAAATTATAAACTGAGACATTAAAAACAATGTTGACACTGCTGCTGTGCCTTGTACTTTACTGCCAGTCCTTGGCAGCTCTGTCCTCAGCTTTTTCTTCCTCCTCTTCTTCCTCTTGGTAGGTTGTTTGCTGGTCTCTGAGGCATTGCTAGTGGATTAGTTTGAAGTAGTCCCTCGAATTGCTCCACTAAATGGTCCAAAAGCCCAACGAATGCTAGCATCGACACGATTAGGTGCACAACCTGGGAAGACATTCTTGTGGTCACTGAGGCAATGTTGGTGACATCTCAGTTAGCATCATGTGATCATATGTAGTTACTGCATACTGATGTTGATGCTAATGGTGTTATGGGTAACCATAAATTCACCCTGGGGGTTCCAACTGTGTCCCTCTTAGGGGCAGTTGGTGCTGATTGTGGAAATAAGGGTAACACTTGGTTAGGCTTGTAAGGGCCCTGTGGCCATTAGTCTAGTAACTTCCTATGATCCTATGATACTGATACTGATATTACTGGTGTGATTGCAAAGACAAGGACGGGGGGAATAGCAGGTGTTAAAATTATTTAAATCTCGTGTTAACTTTCTTTTCTTTATAGCAATAAGTTTTTGTTCAAGAACTAGTAAAAGATCCATCATATCATCATATAGCTTCTTATTTACTGCACTTAGCTCATTAATTTTAGAGGGTATCTAACACTTTTATTTCATTGAAGAGCTTGTTATTCTATCTATTCATACCCATGCATCAGTGACATAAATTAATTTACTAAATTTCAGGTTAAAGGCCTGTGATCTTTGTAACAGTTCTGAATATGGATTTCCATCATATCTTTAGGAGTCTAAGCCCTCTTGGAATTACTTTTATGTTTCAAGTAAATTGTTCAACTTAAACATTGCCATTGATGTTTTGTAAATGTCTGAGATTTCTGTGCTAACAAAGAATTGTAGTTACGTCATGAGTTCCATGAGATGAAGCACTGGCTTGGATTTTTCCTGCTTTGGGCTACTTATCTTCTAGGACATTTTTTACTGTGTGCTTGTAGAACATGGAAACTGCTAACAATACAGATGGTTCAGGTTCACCATCACTGTTTTGAACAGAGCAATGACAATAGAATATCTGAATAAACATCTACATCTTTTTTTTGCAGTTAAGAGAAACTCTTTTCTAAATAATAATGAACTGGAAGTAAATGAAATAAATATAGCAGAAAATTGTACTCATGGAAGTCATGATTTTTCTAACATTTCATTTGTTACAACAACACAGATTCATAGATTCTTACTAGGCTAGTGAACTGAGGGACCTTTCTAAGCCCAGCCACGTTTTCCCAAAGAATAATGATATTCTGTATCCAAACAGGACCCTGAGGACCAGGCAGTTACAAGCTACCTCTGCCATAAGGGACATGGGTGCAGGCCTGGTGCAAATTTCATGTTCCCCATCCACTAGTCTAGTTTGCACTTGAACAGGGTAATAGACAAATTCAGCTTTGCTTGGAAGGGAAGCCTGTTCCATAGGAGTGGCAGTCTCTGGGACACATATCTGTTTGTCCAGACAAAATTCAGGTGTCTAGACCTTTTATTTTTGATACTGTTTGTCTTAGGAATATGCAGGAGATACATAAGTGTGTGGTTTGCAAATGCCTTTTAAGCCATGGATAGATCACCACTCAGCAATCTATAGGAGACTGAGTAGAAGGAAAGGGCTTTAAGGTGCTCTGCATAAGGCAGGTTATGACTGATTAGCACATTTCACAATAGCATAAAACAAGGTATGTAAGAACAGAGAAGGTGTTTGCATCAGCATTTACAATATGTACACACTAGGTAACAGTTCCAGTGTGTGCCCTTGAGGTATTTAACGGCATAATAACAGCAGCTACAACTTGAGGACATTTTAATACTGTAGTTCAGGTGAAACTTACTAAAAGTATGGCTTTGGGAAAGGAGGTGTAACTAAGGAGGGTCTATAGTAAAACACCGAAACCTCACTTACACAAATCCCTAAACGCCGACACATAAATAGCAAACCGCAAGAACACCGAACATCCTGATGTGCGAAATTCAAAATATTGAATTGCCATAGTTGGCCAACTCCAGCACCTGCTACGTACTACCTACCCAAACAAAATAAATAATCCACACTTCCCCATATCTACACTTCACCCATATATCCCCTATCCTAATCAAACATGCATTACACACAAATGTATCTAACTATAAACAAACAACACCCAAGTACGGGAAAAGTATAATTTACATATATATTCAGCTACACAACTATATTACTATATATATATATATATATATATATATATATATATATATATATATATATATATATATATATATATATATATATATATGTACACTTAATGTAACCCTACTTCTAACCCTAAAGCGTAGGTTGCATGTATTACTATATATGCACTTACCTTAACCCGCACCCTAACCCTAAGGTCAGTAACTATTGCACATTTACGTTAGGGGGCTATACCAGATTAGGGACAACTATGGCATTTCGATATTTCAAATTTTACACTTCAGGACGTTCAGTGTTCTCGCAGTTTGCCATTTTTTGTCGCCATTTAGGGATTTGCTTAAGTGAGGTTTCGGTATTTTAATATAGACCCACTACAGAAATATTATAAAATTCAAGAAAGAACAGGATAGTTTCATGGGTATAGAGAAGGTAAAATGAGACAAAGAAACTTGGTGTATCAGATGATAACATGTGAGCAACAGCTTCCCAGTTTAAGGTACAGTGTAACATAAAAATACTTTCTTGAAGGCAGTTTTTCAAGGAATTTGACTGATGAATTCAGGAAGTTTATAACAGACGTATCCTACCAGACTTGAAAATGCTAAGACCCCATTTTGTTTTCTTGATTAAGACACTAATGCAAGATAGAATGAATTTGACATTAAGCATCTTGTTGGAGTGTACAACTGAATCAGTGTTTGGGTAGCTAGGTATCTATTATGGCTTTAATAGAATGGTGTGGGTCATATTGAGTGGCTTGGTAGATACATTTTTTGTCCAAAGAATTAAACCTACTTTAGTGGCTGGCAATGGTGTGTTTTGCAGTGGTGCTTAGCTGCACATTTTCAGTTGTGTTGTGTACTTGCCATGGTTTACATGAATGGCTAGATTTTAAACTGGTTAGAACAGCAGATGAATAAAGCAGAGTCAGTAATAAGTAAAAGCAGGCTATGCAGATATGTACATGATAAACATGGTTTAGGTATATATAAAGGCTGGGCTTTGGATTAGTACAAAGGACAACTTTATTATGTTGGACAAATAATAGGTTGTGTTTAATCATGGTACCAGTTTGGCTGAACTAATGAGTTTGAGTAGGCAGTTTTTTATGGAATTTGGAAGACAGAGGGTCAAATGAAGACAGAATTATCTATGGAAGATAAAATTGTCTTAGCGTAATTAGTATTTAGGAGTAGTCCTCAGAACTCAAGCCAATGAGAACTTTGGTGAAACTGAGTTGAAGTCTAGAAGTGACCTTGGATATAGATTTTCCAGAGCATAAATGATTTTCTGCTTCCATACCATTAATGGAGCTTTTAAAGGAGTGGACCTAAAACAAATCTCTAGGGTACAAAATGTTGACTGATTCTGGAAGAGAAACATAATCCTTCCAGTAAACTGCTAGGATGTGTTCAGCAAGGTTTCTTGTGAACCAGCTAACAGATTGTGCTGAGAGGTCACAAAGATGGAGACAAGGCATGTGAATGTGGTGGCCAACAGCAATAAAGACACTGGACAGAGCTAAAAATATGGATTTCACCATAGTTAGGCTCATACTCATATAGTCACTGAAGTCAAGAAATGATGTTTCAGTGACATGGCCAGAGTAGAAGTCATATTGGGAATATAAATCATGGCATTGGGGGTAAGGTGGAAAAGAGTTACTAGTATACACATTGCATGAGTATTTCAGAGAGGGGAAGTGAAAGACTATGTGGTTAAAAATTGGATAGATTTGTGGTTGCTCATTTTTTATGCAGTAAAAGATAGTGGAGGACTTCTAAAATATCCAAGGTAACATTAACCAAAATGTTACAGTCAGTCTCAACCATCAGTCTGTGCACTACTTATGCATTATGAATACGACTCTTAGGATGGAAAACAATGGAAATAATCTGGGAACTATCCATGTATTCCCCCATTACTAAACTGTTAGCCTTGATTAAAGTATCAGTGGTAACAAATTAAGAAGTGTTGACCTTACATCCCTATCCATATCAGTAATTTCCAGCTCTTCATGTGGCATGCCACTGCATTCCCAGGCAAGCTGAGAGGTATAATCCCTCCAGGGTATCTTGGGTTTACCCTAGAGTCTCCTCCAAAGTGGACTGCAGAAAACTCCACTGAACACTGAAGGCATTATAAGAGATCTGGGGACACAGGTTGACAGCAACCTCTCCTTTGACCACCACATTACCAGTGTGTTCAGAAAGTCCTTCTATGTAGCACATCTCATCAACAAGGGTTTTGCATCCAGGAAGAAAGAGGTCATCATCTCCCTCTACTCTTCCCTCATTAGACCAATCATAGAGTATAATGCCCCATTTGGCATGTACCTCACTAGACACATGCAACAGCTGTAAAGGCCACAAAAGTACCTCACGAAGAGAATCCTAGGCCTTAAACATATGTCCTACATAGACAGAGTAAAAAAACTCCAGTTATTCTCTGTCCATATCGTCTACTAAGAGGCAATCTCCGCTTGGCTTACAAAGCCATGTCTGATCCAGCTCTGTTAGAAATGCTACATCTAAAGAAATCTCAATCCCTCTACACCACATGCTCTAGAGACCTCACCCTCATTACTACAATCAACAGAACATGCTGGAGGGACAGGTTCATAACCCAGAGACTGCCCATGCTCTGGAATAGACTTCCCATACATGTCAAGCAGAGCACCTCACTGGCCCTCTTCAAGATAAATCTTCATGAGTGGATGGGAAATAGAAAGTTCACCCTGTGGATCACTCCACTGGCTTTACTTGATAGAGGCACTGGGAATTAACGTTGGGCAGCACTATGCCAGCGCACTTCTATGGGCTAGGCTTGTAAAGGCTCCAGGGCCATTAGCATAGTACACACCTATGAAACTATGAACCTATGGCTGCATCCAAGAAATATCCTTATTAGATGTCCAAGTGATTTCAACAGACTTATCTCAACATGAAGGAGGAGTAGATGTGCATTCAGATCTTCTTGGTTTGCTTAGTTCCACATACTACTGTGTCCAATGATCACTTTCCCCTTCAAAAGAACACTGCATCTGTTACTTATATCCAACATGCAACCCTTAGTCACTACCCAAAGTTCATAACCCTCTACAGGTGAGAATGGGTACACAGACTGACCTACACTGAGAGTTTCTTCCTATGACCCTATTGGGTTTAGTTTCAGTACCACAGCCTGGTACAACATCTGCAGTACTGCTTTAGCTGGACCCATCTGATGGTCAGTCTCCTCATTCAAAACTGTCAGTTGTGAACAAGCCTTCAAGATGCTTAAAATAAAAAAATAAACTGAGGCAGTCAATGCCCACTTGTCTGCAGAGAACATGCCATTATTTTCTAAGTGGGAGCACAGCATCTGATTTGGAGGTGATGATATCCATTCCAAATGCTTTGCACTTAGCAGAAGTTTCCACTTATCTGCTCAAGGTCCATTTGCTCAAGTCTGAGTAAAGATGTTCAACTGTACATTTGTTTTTTCATGTTTGCTCACTACTATTTTTGGTATTTATTGCCTTCAACCAATCAGCCCTCTACCAAACTATTGTCTCAGTCTCTCTAGACGAGAGTTGCTCCCAGCCCATTCATTCCCATGGAGTGACAGTCAGTTATTTAATTCATTTATTTATTTGTTTTTGTGACCAGGAACATCCATTGGGCTGAAATGAGCTTATTTTCAGTGGAGGCCTGGGGAGAAAAGCTCCATAAACAATATACAATAGAATATAAATTTGTTGAACAAGTATTTACAAAGAGTATCAGGCACCATAACATTTGTTAAGCAAGTATATACAAGAATTAATTTTTAAACAAGTATTTACAAATGGTAGCAAGCTTCTTAAACAAATAGAGGGTAACAGAAATTTGTTATACAATATTTACAAGGAGTAGACTTTTTCTAAGAATAACAAACAGTTAATTCAAATTGTACAATTGTATGGCTAGACGTTATAAAAGTAACTTTGCTCTTGGCAGGTATCCAGTATAAGAAGAGATGGACTAAAGAAACAGATAAGCTATACAATTATATAGTTATTTAATAACTGTTAGACAGATTGTGTGATTAACCTATACAGTACTCTTGGATCATGTGGGGAAGAACTGCAAAAATGATTGTTATAGAATATAGAGCAGAAGGATACAGAAGGTGCATTTCAGGGGCGGAGCCTAAGATGGGAGAATAATGATGAATGTAGGTATAGTGGGGGTATAACAGGAAAATCAGGTATGGGGGATTTGGAAAAGGTGCACGGGCAGAGCCAATGAGATGAGAGACATTGATGTAAAGACTTTAAGAATAAGGGGACACTATTTATAGTCCAGAGAGGAGGTGGAAGAGCATTCCGGAGTTTAGCTACAGTAAAAGAGTAGATGTACTGACCTGCTGGGAGTTTGGGTCTGTATACTTGGGTTAGAGACTGATTTTCAGATCTAAGGTATCTGTTTGGTTGCTAAGGAGTCAAAAGGGAGGCAAGGGCTGGGCAATTGAGAGGTTTATAAATAATTTTGTGTGCTTTACAGATTCACAAGACCTTAGGAAAGGTAAGGCCCACCCCTATTATTCCTCTGTATGTGATGATAGGTTATATAAACATAATCAGAAGACATATAACAAACTCAGGATCCCTATGTATTACACCCAGGATAGCAGTAGAATCTTGGAAACTTTTAAAAGTAATTGGGTTGTCTTAACAGCAGACCCTAGAGTGAATGAGATCATATGCAATGAACCCAAATTCTGTTATAAGAATAAATTAAACCTGAAAAGGGTACTATGTCATGAGAAAGGAAATATAAAGGAGTATAGGAACCAAGGATTGTTCACTCGACCTTCTGGCAGATGTAATTTCTGTCAATATGTAGATACAAGTGGTATGTTTATACACCCAGATACTAACCAGACCTTTCACTTCAAAGTCACAGCTAATTGTCTAACATCACATGTCTATTTAGCAAAACATGACTGTTGTCATTCATTCTATGTCAGAAAGACGGATAGAATGTTTAAGGACAGAATCTGAGAACATCTTAAAAATATCAAGATAAAGTCCGACCATAAAAAACTTTCAAAACACATTTTGCTGCAAGGGAATGAACATAGTTTCAGATTTATGGTGATAGAAGTTATCATTCCTAGCCCTCATGAAGGAGACATTAGAAATCTAACTGAAAGCAGAGAGGTGAAATGGATATTAAGGTTCCGAGCTGACAGAGGTAAGGGTCTCAATGAGAGAGCTTCTCTGAAACCCTTACTTAAGTCAAGAAGACTACAAGTGCATATAAATACTGTGTAATATTAAGCCCATATGCCCCTAGAGTTAACATTTTATTACTATGGTAACATATTAAGTTTATAAGATGACATACATAACTTGACTAATAATAATAATTTTAGTTGGGTAAACGTTTCCTCCTCTCTATTGCTTTTAGTCTGTTTTTAGGCTTTCTTCATTGCCCATTTATAAATATTCATAATTTTTATTAACTTAGTTCTTAGAATTTTAGTTACTTAATTTTTAGAATTGTAGTTATACATGCTATATATGTTTTAACATGCATATTTCATCGAGTCTTAATGTTGTTCTTACGTAGTAATATTGTTCCATTTTTCTCTTTAAAATGTAACTGCGATTAAGTGCTGAATGTTGATTGGCTGATTTTTGTATTTAAGGAGTTATTCTAATCATTGAAAGTTTCTTGGTCTGATGAAGCTTATTAGTGAAAGCGCTTACCGTTTGTGCAACAAATAAAGAGTTTATGCACTGTCCACTGGGTGGTTGTTCCTTTATCCTGTTCTGTTTTGGACTACTATTTATTACGATTTGTGACAATGGAACACTTGTCCTGTGGGGTGTTTGCTGCTTCTTTGTTTATATTTTGTCCTATAGTCTTGAGTTTGATCCCCTCAAAAGCATAATGCCTCTGACTTCATTCAGGTTATATCACATGCACCGGATATTTTTGCTCTTTTTTAATCTGTTATTAGCATTATATACCTCTGCTATAATCAGTAGGATTTGCATAGACATTTCTGCAAAGGTCATTCATTTTTTTTTTCTCTTTGTGGGTATTACCATTCCTGTTTTGTTTCCAATTTCCTATAGGAATTTGTGATCCCCAGCAGTTTTCTCATAGAGCTACTATATATTAAACAGTTTAAGTGTGTGTTAGGGGATTTGTTTGCTCACAGGGACACTTAAAGAAATGCAAGAAACAATGACTGTAGTGAGGGCAAAAGCCAGGGAGAAATGCAATCTGAAGAATAAACTGATAAATAAGAATACATGTCCAATTATGAAGCTAAACAATTAGAAACATCAGATAAAGTAGGAAAAATCACAATTTTATGTAAAAATACTTTAGAGCAAGCGGGGCCTATTCTGTGAGACCAGAAACATTGTGACCCGGATTACCGTTGTCAGTTTGTTTTAAAACTTTTAACTTTTTAACTTGTTGCCAGCTACTGGATTGCATACTGGATTATTGTGATATGAACTATATTTCACATTTTTTGTCAGCTATTAAACATTTGTTGGACATTCCAGAGCACGCTCGCCTTGTTTGGTGTTTTACAAGTTTTTGGACTTTCTTGGTTTAATACACCAGAAACTTTCACAGTTGTAAAGAAATGGAGTTTTCATGTACAATGGTGCATTGTGGAAAAAACTCTTCCCACACTACAGCAATTATATCAACTTCCACTCTGATTGCACTGGTCAAATGCAGATTAACGTTTTGAAGGCAATCATCAAGGCAATAGACATGGTCATGTGAAAATAGTCTGTTTAGATACAAAAGCACTCTCTCTCCAGCACATAATCATAATCAGTGGTAACCATAACTAGAACATGGCAAACACATCCTCAGTCATGGTCTTCTGGAAAGAATTTAGGGTTCTGCATGAATGTATGCATGGACTGAGTGATTGAGATCACTGAACTGCCAGAGAGATTTTCCAGGAGAGACACCCTAGCTCTTCCTAAAAATTAAAGAAAGACAGAAAGAAAGAAAAAAAGAAAACAGGACAACATTTCTGTAAAAAGTATGTCCTCAGGATCAAACTGCATGGGAGCCAGGAAAGAGACACCTGTAATACATCATGACCAATCAGGATAAATAAAAAGGCTTCAGACTTCAGTCCCTTAGCTCTGCCATTTAACTATTTTGTACCTATGTATGTCTGCTGAATTAGTTTTGTGTGTTGCCTTCAGTCATTCAAGCATACAGTGGTTGAAAGGCAGCTCACACACAGTACCTTTTGTTTCAGTGTAACTTAATCATGCTACTAAATCTATCCAGTGCTGTGGTTAATCAGTTTACATATGATATTATTTTAATGACTAAGAGAGGAAAATGCCTTAATAATAAATAATAAATAAAAGAACAAGAAAATACTAAGTATATATTCACAGTGACATCTGAGTTCAAAACACAGGAAATATTTAAAATAACATTACAAGACAGGCTCAGATAAATAAAGAAAAATAATATCTAAAACAAAGCTTTCTATATTTCTAACTGTATCTAAGAGAATTACTATATCCTAAAAACTTACTAATAGAGCAAGGTCGATGTAGCTTATGGTTCTTATTGTTGTTGTCAGGTCCAAGACAGAATGCAAAATGCTCTGTCTCACTGAGAGACTTCTCAAAATAATATCTAAAATATTACTGCTGGGATAGCTTGCAGAATGACATCATTTCTGGTCATCTAACTTCTAGTTCCCAGGCAAAACCCTCATTACTAGAAGCTGGCAGCAATTAGCATCTACCTGTAAATATATACAGAGAATGGCTTTTTCAGATATTTGCAGATGCTAGAAGCCATAAAACATTTGCATTCCGTCATGCTTCCCAAGTAACAATTAGTTCACTTCAAGAACAGTACAAAAAGCTTTGTAGTACAGTCTTCGTGTCTCTAGCTGCATTCAATTTTTACAGCCTAGCCTACAAAGTGATTTAATTTCAAATATTTTTCTAAAGTTTGCTGGACTGAGGTTAACCCTCCAGTTTCCTTTGTTAACATATACATTTAAACACAATAGTGCATGTTCTCTTCCAGTAGGGCACACTGTGGATAGATTTTAACCACAAGCACTTTACAAATACCTTTTCAACAGAAACATCTGTACAAAGCAGTTTGATATACACATGACATACAGTTCCAATACATTTGTAACACAAGCATCTTGTATAAATTAGTTTGATATTCACAAATGACATGTAATTGTTTACAAAATTCCAGCTAGCTGTGCTGGCAGAACCTCCTTTTTCACAATCTGTAAGTATACATATTCTGCCATTTATAAGAAACAGTCATGGGAAGTGTCTTTCGGCTTTTCCCGGTTAGGGGTCGCCACAGTGGAACTCCGGTCCACTAATAATTGGTAGTAGATTTTTACGTGCTGGCTTACCGGGCTTAACGCACAACCTTCAGCGAAGGAACGCCCATTCACGTATGTCACCACACAGAAGACGCTCTAACTGAGAATCGAACGGGCAACGTCTAACTGTGAGGTGACAACGCTACCGCAGCACCACCACCGCAGTACAAGAAACAGTCATGGGAAGTATGTTTATTAAATAATGACACACAGATAAGGTTTAGGGATGAACACAGGGAAGGATGACAAGTGAAACATTGTAATGTACCACAGATGTGGGCATGTAAAAGAAAGACAGTTGCAGCAGAACACTAATCACATCTCCACATGGCACAGTACAGACAGCACAGTGCAAAATGTATATGATGTGATTGCCACACAAGGTGACATAGTGGAGAAGATGTCTGTGTGATATATGCATCCATGGAGAGAACACATATCGGGGGATGTTAAATACAACTGGGGTTGGGTGCATATTGTGAAGCTGTGCAAACTGATCTGCCTGAGTATGCCTGTATTGTCAGTAGAGGCTTACAAGTGGGACACAGATACAGGCTCATGGCCAGCAATAAAAACAGCAGGCACAATCAGGGACAATATCAGAAATCTTAAGTGTAATCAAGCACACTCTCCTGACACTAACATATGCTGGAGGTGCGAGGAAAGACACTTGACATTATGATCACTACACTGGCATGCATGGCATACATATATATATATATATATATATATATATATATATATATATATATATATATAAATATATATATATATATATATTGCACAAGCTGCACTGTCACAAACGTAACCCATGTTATCAATGTCATTAAACAGTTATGTATGTCATGAGTGAATCACCAAAACAGATATCACACATGCATGTAGTATTATGGTGTTACACCATGATGGGATTCCAGGCCATCAGACAGTAATGTTTATGCAACAAAACTCATACCACGGTATGCACAAATAGATTTGCGACAGCTCATAGTGGCACAGGTGGTTCATTTACACATCATTGGAAAATGTGTAGGGAGAACATGAGGAAGGGTGCATTGTACTCAGGTATTGGTGTAGTGAAGGCTGTGAGCCATGATGGTATTATGGCCTTTAATGTGGATGTCCTGCACATACACAGTAGTTTTGTTACATTCAAGGGAGGACTGACCACTGTGGACACATGCTGGTGGACAATTCACATACAGTATAACCCAGGACAAAGGCCACATAAGAACTGGTCTGCTGATAGGGCATAACATCTACTTAATCCTTGGTTTGTGCATTTGTTTGCATAATAAAACAAATCATAGGCAACCACAAAAAACAGGAGGCCAGCACATGATGGTGTAAAAAGACTTCCTCTGTTTATTAATACATATCCACAAGACAAAGCACAGACTGGTTTCGGTGTGAAATATACCAAGCCTTCATCAGTGTGAAAAAAAGTACATTAATCATGCCCCATGATACAATATATTATTATATATATTATATTATATTACCATTGGATTTTATCATTCAGAGTTTGTATATCCCCTTTAATTCATTTAAAGCCTTTCTACTTCAGCTAATATTGGCTGGGTTATATCGGAAGGATGGATCCATCGTATTTGACTTTTTTCTGATGGAGACTCAACATTGGAGTGGTTATTTCATCCTATATTCGAGAGTTGGATTTATAATGTCGAATACTAACTGTGGGGAACTTCAAAGGGGACTTTTGTCCATTGGTCTGCTTTCATATTGGGTTTGTTCTCTGATTTTTTTTTTTTGTTTCACTTTATATGGGATTGGGACTCCAATGATTTATACATCATAAGAATATTTTGTATATCCAGTTTATTTGAATGATAGTGGTTTAGTTTCGGGCGTTGTGTTTATCGCATTGTATTTTTTTGGATGGACGACTCTTGGATATACATTGGAGTGTTAACATCAACCTAGATTAGTGAGCGGGATATACATCTTTTGTATTATTAATTGTGCTAGTCCTTGAAGGGTTGTTCACTCGCGGCTTACCGCCAGTTTGTTTGGGACTAAACAGTTTATTCAACTCTGCATTGGGACATTACTGATTTATATATGATATGGACAGTTCAAGAACCTGGTCGGTTTATGCTCCAGGAGGCCTTCCTCTTATTACACTGAGTAGATGAATTGAATAGACTGGATATTCATATTGCGGTCATTAAACAGCAGCCTGTTGGCCTATGGTTTATGGTGATTTTTGTATTTTCTGTTCACATTGCTCAGTTACTCTTATTTTTGGGAGTCTTTTTTGACTGATGTTATCAGAATTTTGGATTTGAGTTATATACTCCATTTTTTATTAGGAGGAAGGCAAGGCCTATATATATTAGCTTTTTTTGGATTATACATACTTTTTTGAATGGTTATTCAAAATGTTTATTTTTACCTGCTTTACTTTTAACTGCACTGTTATTTACTGAATACTAGTTAGACAGTTGTGATTTGGGATGGTTGTATTTCATCTACACAGAATGTGCTGGCTTAGTGTACATCATTAATATATGCTCTGTTTTTGGGGCACTTTTGTATTTGGTCGGGACTCTATTTTCACCTTCAGTAATTATACATTAGACTTATGAGGGACATAGTGGTGCGGATATAGGTTAAACAGAGGGCCTGGGCCAAAATATCATTTGAAGCATAAAAGGGCTATTATTGTTCCCTGTTTTTGAGTTTGGATATTAATAAAACTGCTATATTTTGGCATACAGGGGAACATAGCTTTGTTTGTGATCTGTGGTATGTGGATTTCAGCCACAGGACGTATTTATTTTTGAATTGTTGTATGCACTGGCTATTACTGTCCATTTCTACTGATCCTCCTTGCGATGGGGGGACTTAAGGTGTTGTAGGGAGTTTGGGCCATATACAAATATTTTATAATTTGGTCTGTGCGATTTGCATATGCATATTTGGCCCACACATCTATGTGGTTTGATTTACACATGCCTTTATTCTTGTATATATTCAGCTAACATTGCATGTTTTTGTGATAGCCTTATATTACCCTGTCAATTTTTGGTCTTTTTTCTCATTTTTTGAATTTTTTATATATTTGATCATTTCTGACCAATATTTGCTTAGACAGACTGTTCATATTTAAGATTATGGATTTGAACCAGCTCCTAAAGGGATTGTCAGCAGACAGGGATGATTTGGGTGCATTTGGCCTGGGACCTAAGGTTCCTATTACTGAAACAGGTGATTCCTCCATACTCAATAATACATGTATGGCTGTCTTTCAGAGACTTACCGAGAGTATGTGATCATTACGAACCAATGTGTGGCACCTTAGATTTTTCAAGGCATACCAAGCTAAGGGAATTCCTCCAAGGGGGTTACGGGTATGTATTCAACCACTGGTAGCATACATTGATGATTAACTAGCCGAGCAATGGGCTTCTGCACAAGATAAGGCTTCAATGAGCTTAGTTAATGTACTTACTGCATATTATGATCTGTCCATAGATACATGTATCAATGAAGTTGCCACGATTAGTGAGGAAACTAAAGCCTTTGAGGGCCAGCCTTGTTATACCTCTTGTTTAAACCAATTGAGTCAGGAATTGCTTGCCCTTGAATAACAGTTAAAGGATAGGAAGATGCAGAAGTTCCATAGGGATAAAGGTGATTATGAAAGGGGCAACCAATTTGGTCCATACAAAAATGTGAAATTTGGGGACCGAACCTACCAAGTGAAAAAGGCCTAGGTCCATTCTTAAAAAATCAACAAGATCATATGGTGGTACATCTGGGGAGAACTCTTCCTCCATCACGGACACAGAGTCACAATTCACCACAACTTCCCCGGCTTCCAAATGTAAGAACTCTGATATCCTTTAGGGGCAGGGCCCACAGGGGTGGCAGAAAACATCACAAAGGTCAGCAATGTGGAAACACTACTCAGAATTATGGCACAGAAATAGAATCCTTTACCAATGTACTTAACATTTCATCAACACCATTATCACGGTTGGAGTTACAAGTACTCAATAAATGGCTGAACTTTGTGCCTGGCTTTTTTCTTTCAGAAGACTCTCTAGTACAGGATGTCATGGCATTTTGCTGGATACTTAATCTTAGATTATATTCTGATACATCTACTACTGAGCAGGTTGATTATTCTTTCGGATTTCGTAAATCCACCTTTATGCCTCCCATGCACCACTCTGTCCATATGTTCCTTAACACTGTGCTTAAAGATCTACATTTTTCACTCTTGAGAAACCAGGATAAGGGTCAATAACCTCTTAAAGATGGAACAACAGGTAATATCTAAGTTACAACATAATAAACAATTGGCCATTTTACCATCTGACAAGGGTGGTGCCGTTGTTGTAATGGATTGGGATAAATATCATGCTGGGGCCCTTAAACAACTAAGTGACAGCAGATATTATATGCATATGCCACTTGATCTCGGTCCTAGGTTCAAACAACAAATAGACCAGTTTCTTTGATCAGGTAGGGAGGAGGGTATTATTTCAGGTTTGGTGTTGCAACATTTAATGGTGGATGATCCCTGGCACCAATATCTATATTTTCTCCCCAAAATACATAATAAGCTCTGTGATCCCCCAGGCAGACCGATTGTGTCTGGTCGAGGATCTCTCACTGAACCCCTATCACTATTTCTGACTGACTATTTAAAACCTCTTATGAAATGGGTCTGGGCTCGCATTCAAGATACAACCAAATTTCTGCGTATCATTTCTGATATGCAATTAGAGCCAGACTGGTTGCTATGTACTCTGGATGTTGCATCCCTTTACACCAATATCCCCCATTGGGCTGGCCTTCAGGCTTTGAAACATTGGCTATGTCAAGCTGAACTATATCCACCATGGTTCAAAACTTTTCTTATTTGCCTCGCTGAACAGGTACTGACCAAAAATACTTTATATTATCAGTGTAAATATTTTTGGCAGGTCCAGGGCACGGCCATGGGAGCTTCTTTCACTCCAATTTATGCTGACCTTTTCATGACCTATTTAGAGGAACAACTAATCTATGATCCAACACACAACATCTATCTTAATGAAATTGATATATGGAGACATTTTCTGCACAATTGTTGGATGGTTTGGAGGGCTAATGAACCATATTTGAAAATGTTTATGGAATACTTGAATGATAATAAGTGGGGTATACATTTTACAGCTAATTATCATAAGGAACAAATCATCTTTTTGGATGTGGTAGTCACCAGAAATCTAGATCACACCTTGGATACCCAGGTATATCGCAAATACCCCCAATACAACTCACTTCTACATGCGTCTAGTTTTCAACCTCTACACATCACACGTAACATCCCCAAATCGCAATTCCTCCATATGAAACGTATTTGTTCCAACCCTGATAGATACCAAGATTTCAAACAGGACCTAACCAACAGGTTTAAGGCCAGGAGTTATCCTACTGGCACGATATTCTGACTGCTAGCAACTGGGCCACCATGGCAAATAGGGATGATTTACTTGTTTATAAAGATAAATCACGTCCCAGTCATTTGGACATCAGATTAGTAATAACCTATGGACAGAACACTAACACACTTTTGGATAGTGTAAACAGAAATTGGTGCCAGAGCCATGGCCTAAAGTTAAATGCCAAAAAATGCATAGTCATACCCTTCGGGAAAAACAAGGTTACCCCTAGCTACCAAATAGGTGGCAATCCACTGAGCACAGAAGAAGTTATCAGGGACCTGGGGACCCAGGTTGATAGTAGTCTGTCATTCGACACCCATGTAGGTAAAGTAGTTAGGAAGACCTTCTATATTGCCCACCTTATCATGAAGGGATTCTCTTCTAGATCAAGGGAGGTCATAGTCTCCCTATACTCATCACTCATCAGACCAATGATTGAGTACAATGCCCCATTCGGAATGTATCTGACCCGACACTTGCAGCAGCTGGAGAGGCCACAAAAGTTCCTCACCAAAAGGATAAAGGGTCTCAAACATCTGTCCTATGCTGCCCGACTGAAAGAACTCCAGCTCTATTCAGTCGCTTACCGCTTGCTCAGAGGTGACCTTTGCCTAACATACAAGGCCATGTCAAACCCAGATTTGATGAATATGCTTCACCTCAAAAAATCTAGATCCGTCAGAGCCACAAGGGCGGAGACTTAACCCTCGACACGGCTATTAATAGGACGTGCTGGAGGGATAGATTCATCACCCAAAGACTCCCTATGCTGTGGAACAAAATCCCGGTATATGTGAGGCAGAGCACCTCGCTGGCCTTGTTCAAGAGAAATCTTGACCAATGGATGGGAGATCGCAGATATACCCCAGGGATTACCTCAGTGTCACTGCTCGACAGAGGCACAGCAAAATAATGGGTATAGTTCCCCATACTAAAGGGGTGGCGTAAGCCACAAAAGTATGGGCAAGGCTTGTAAATGCCCTCGGGCAGATAGCCTAGTATGAACCTATGAACCTATAATATACTTTTAGCAGACTATAGGCTATCAGAAATGTTACCAAATGCCTCTTTCCCTTTCAGAGGGGCTGGAACTTAGGGTCTTATTTCAGTCATTACAAAAGGGCCTTTCCTTGGACAGGTTCTGAATCCCAAAGAACAATCACAGGGGAATCTTTATATGGATGTGTACCATGTGGTCATTGTGTACATTGCACAAGGATTGCTAAGTCCAAACACTTTTCCAGTAAAAATACAGGGACTATTTTTCACATAAGATTTTTGGCAAATTGTGGTACGGATTGGGTGATATACCTAGCCACATGTTCATGTTCAGCTTTCTATATAGGCCAAACCTCTCAACCAATAAGATTACGAATATCTGAACATATGAGTGACATCAGATTAAAAAAATCTACTAGTGCACTTTACAAACACACTTCGGTACATATAACAGCTAATTTCAGGTTTACCATCATTGATAGAATTATAGG
The DNA here is from genome assembly GCF_019279795.1 of Protopterus annectens. NCBI lineage: Eukaryota > Metazoa > Chordata > Ceratodontiformes > Protopteridae > Protopterus > Protopterus annectens. The sequence goes on along the minus strand of NC_056744.1, from coordinate 1,697,432,523 downwards.
CGATAGGATTAATAAACTTGGTTGGCACAATATACTTGATAATAAAGAAAGGAAATGGATTATCAAACTGGGGGGTTTATTTCCACCTGGACTTAATGAGCAATTATAGCCATCCAATCAGCAGAGTTCCCTAACTATATACATATATTGGATCATGGGGCATGATTAATGTACTTTTTTCACACTGATGAAGGCTTGGTAAATTTCATGCCAAAACCGGTCTGTGCTTTGCCTTGTGGATATGTATTAATAAACAGAGGAAGTCTTTTTACACCACTGTGTGCTGGCCTCCTGTTTTTTGTGGTTACTTTTTTTCTGTGTTTTGGGGCCGTGCATTTGCCGTACTTGCAAGGGTTTGTTTGGTGTTGCTCATAGGATCATAGGATCATAGAAGGTTACTAGGCTAATGGCCCTGAGGCCCTTACAGGCCTAGCTAAGTTTTTCCCTCTTGTAATGGTGCCATTAATAGACCCAACTCAACACCTGCTGCCACTGTATAAAAGGGATGCAAGTGAAACACCAGGGGTGAACTTGTGGTTCCCCATCCAATTATCCAGATTACACTTGAAAAGGGTCAGTGAAGGGCTCTGTTCTACTAGGAATGGAAGATTATTCCAGAGTAGGGAGACCCTCTGTGAGATGAACCTGTCTCTTCAGTAGGTCCTGTTAATATTGCTTCTCATGTTGAGGTTGTTAGAGTGGGTACAGCGAGCACCATTTGTCTTGCTAATGTGTAGAACTTCCATGAGGACAGTATCCGCAGTTGCCCTATAGGCTAGGCAGAGATCACCCCTGAGTAGTCTGTACGATACAGAGTACAGTGACAGGGATTTCTGTCTATCAGCCTAGGACAGGTGTTGGACACCTTGAATTTTCTTTGTAAGGTACCTCTGAGGTCTCTCCAATTGATGGAGATGCCTGGCAGGGTACATAGCAAAGGGTGCACTGTACTCTATAATTGGTCTGATAAGGGAGGAATACAGGGGGGTTATAACATCTTTTTTGGGAAGCAATTCTCTTATTGATGAGATGAGCAATGTAGAAGGCTTTTCTTACCACTGAGGAAACATGATGTCCAAAGGAGAGGTTGCTGTCAATCTGTGTACCCAGATCTCTTACGACGGATTGGGTACTTAAGGTGTTGTTGTTAATGTCATACTTTGCAGGGATGTCTCCATTGCCAAAGGGGATGATGATGATGATGATGATGATGATGACGATGATAATAATTATGATGATGATGATGATGATGATGATGATGATGATGCACTTTTTAGCATTTAACTTAAGCACTTGACTTTGGCAATAGTCGTTAGTTTGAGTAAGACCTTCTTGGAGGGTGTCAATGTCACTAGGGGATTCGATGATTACTCCCAGTTTGCAATCATCAGCAAAGTTTGTTAACCACATGCCACTTGTTTTGGTCTGTACTTCTGAAAAGTAGATTCCAAACAATAGGGGCCCTAGCAATGAGCTCTGTGGTATTCCACTGGCTACTAGTCTGAAGGTGGATGAAGAGTCCCCTATTTTAACTGTAGGTGTTCTATTGATGAGCCAGTTTGCAACCCATTTGACTATATACTGGTTTACACTCAGTTGAGTAAGTTTTTTATGATACCTGAGTGGGGAATGGTATTGAAGGCCTTCACTAGGTTTAAATAGGCAGTATGCACAGTTTTACCTTCATCCAGGGCTTTGGCAACTGTCTTGAAGAAGTCCACCAAGCTTTGTAGGCATGATCTACCTTTGATGAAACCAAACTGGGATGGATCTAGCATTAGGAGGTCTCCTATATCCTAATTAATAAGGTCCCTGATGATTCTCTCCATTGCCTTCCATTTGAGGCTGGCCAGACTTATGGGTCTGTAATTCCTTTGTGGAGGGGGATGACAGTGGCAGTTTTCCAATCTGTAGGAACATACTTGGTGCTCAGGCAGTGGGGAAAGAAGAGCTGACTCTTGCTTTAAGCAATTTAGAACACAGCCAGGGATGTTGTCTCGTCACAATAGAGGCCGTGTTTTTAGCCTTGGAAAGGGCATTAAGGGCCTGTTCCTTAGTGATTTCTTAGGGAGGACATGTAAGAAGGATGTCTTGTGGTATTTTGGGTAGAGACAGGTGGGAGAAGTTCTCACTGAACCTGTCTGCCAGCAGGTTAAGAATATCACTAGGTTTAGTATATGCTGTGCCATTTACAACAAGTTCTGTGCAAATCTGGGACTTTCCTTTGAGATTGCGGATATAGTCAAAGAATGCCTTATGGTTACCCTTGGCTAGGGTGACCAGTTTAGATTCATGTCGGCTTTGGATTCTTTCAGTAGGAGTCTTATTTGCTTATTTAGGCCAAGGAGGGAGTCCTTTGAGTTTGGGGACTATCTCTTTCTGCTTTTAGATAGCAGTTTCTTTCTTCTATTATATAGACTGGTTATAGTGAATGCTCACCAATCAGGTTTGTTCTTAGGTGATGAATTTGTTTCAGGTACAGCTGAGTCGATGCAGCAGTAAAGGTGTTTATACAAAGCATTGGTATAAACCTCAGTATAGATATGCTTGCCATCAGTAGGGTTGGGAGCTATGAAACTAGTAATATCATCTTCTAAGAGATTATAGCTTGATTTGGAGAGATTGTTTAGCCTAGTTTCAGCTGGGGGAGGGTCAGGCACTATTGTTACTTCTAGTGTGACTGAGCTGTGGCCAGATCTCTCTAGAGATGACTGTATACTTGGGGTGGTGCAGTGATCATTCATGTTCATGAGTATAAGATCTAGGATGTTTGAACCCCTAGTAGGGGTGCTCACTAACTGGTAAAGTGTATTAGAGTTCACAGCATTCAAGAATCTCTGGGCTAGAGTGTTGGTACAGGTTTAGTTAGACCAGTTTATTGATGGGTAGTTGAAGTCTCCCAGAACCAGGGTGTTAGGTGGTATATTGAGGGACTCCAGGAGATCCAGGTAGGTATTGTGGATGTCCTGGTTCATGGAGGGGGACCTTTAAATGGTAATAATTTGGAGAGGAGTTTTACCTACAGAGAGTTGTAGTTGGAGTAGTTCCATGAACTCATTGAGTCTTATCAATCTGGAGTAATATTTGTATTTAATAAAAATTAATAATCCTCTTCCTTTGGCTTTTCCGCTCTCATTTGCTGGTCTGATCGAGTGGAAGATGTTGTAACCCAGTATAGCCAAGGTGCTTTCTGCAGCCTTAAACCAGTTTCTGTGGCAACACAGAGATCAGCATCCTCAAAAGTGAGGGCAGCTTCCAATGAGTGCAGTTTTAGGTTTAGACTTCTAGTGTTTAGCAACATGACACTGATGTTGGTGTTTGAGGAACAATTTATGTTGGGAATTTTGTACTTGTGACATTGCCTAAAAGAGGCACTATGGGAGAGGCAAGAACCTTTTCCAGAGGCCAAAATCCTAGGAGTGACAGGTGAAGACTGTCTCTGCCAAAGAATCAAGGTCTATCAACCATATCATCCCATGATGACAGGAAATGGATCCACGTAGAAAAACACTGGCCAATTGTAAAATTAATCATCTTTTGTTTGTATTGCAGCATCATCCTTGGTGAGGGTACTATGTCACTTAAGGCTAGGGACATACCTGCCTGGGACATATAATCAGGGAGCACATTCATATCTCTCTTCATATAGTCCAGAGAGCTATGCCTCAAGTCGTTCACACCATCATGTACTATGACAGAGTCATAACAGTACTTGCTGCTTGAGAAACTTGACTGTGTGTGTGTGATGTTCCATATCCTGGCACCAGACAGAGAAGTAGCTGTGACCTTCTCCTTATTCAACCTGGTGAGTGACACATCAGTGTAGCTCACAACAGAATCACCTTTGAGCAGTACATTTGGTTTTATGCTACACCTTAACAGCTTACTTGATGAGACACTGTTGTGTGAGTTTTTATATGTCCTGTGTTTATCTGCAAGTGAGATATGTGTGGTGTGCTTGTGTTTGGGAGGTCTCTGTGCTTTAGGTAGTTTTTTAGGGAGGACCTCTGCATATGTGGGGTTATGTGTTGGTTGAGTGAAAGGTGAGAGTGGTGAGATGTGAATGCTGACAACCTTCCTAGGGTTAGGCATACAGGATGGTGAGTGAGGGAGCTTTGAATTAGGCATCCTGAGGCAATGTAGGAATTGTTTCATGTACACTGACAACCCACTTCTCTTGCGATACAAAAACTCAACATGCAAGAGGAGCATCTACTTAAAAAACATAGAATCAATCAGGTAGGCAGGAGAAATGGTGGGGTACTGTCCTTCCATAGTGCTATGTAAAAAGGTGTGGTTGGTGCAGGGATTGACTAGAAATGACCAGCTGAGGATCTTGTATGGGGTAGATCACTAGGATAGATGAGAAGAACTAGAAAGAGTAGCTCAGAGGCTGTACTGATCCATAGACTGATAGGGAACTACAATGGTAAAAATGTCCCACTAGAAAACAGACCACAGTTAAGGGAACATTTAATGTACTCAAGTTCTCCTATAGCCTCCAACAATAAGCTCAGCTACACAGTAGGGCAGCTAGGTAGTGGCTGCCTAACTCAGTAGAGCTTGGTTTAAACAAGCACAAACCCATCTAAACATGGGGCTTTTAAAATAAATGAAAAAAAAAAATACTGGTGGGCAAAATAGCCAATCAATGGCTCAAAACACAGCCCTAGACCTCTGAAATTAAACAGATGGATCTCTAGCCACACACCTCCTGCTACAAGCATGCAGATAGCCCTCTCCAGAAAAAAGTTTGCTGGGGATTAATACTCAATTCAAATACAAGCAGAACCAGACACAACAGAATCTGTGGCTAGCCTATGCTACACAGTACAAGTGCCCAGAAGTGCTCAGAACACAAATTAAATGCAGAGGTTAAAAAACAGGCAAATACGATAAAAAAATGCAGAAATAATCAGCAAAAACAGCGATGACAGTCAGCAACCCCACGTGTTTTTTTTATTTCATGTGTTGCCATGGCTGTGGCAGCAACCATTGGTGTGTGTTGATACTGTCTGTATTATACCAATATCACAGCTGGAGTCAATGATTGTCCACAATCTGTAGGCCTCCAGACAACTGTTGGCACACAGGATTTGTATGTAATTCCTGACGTCCATGATTTAAATTATGGACAGGAAAGGACCTAGCAGACAGCCCTGATGTACAGACTTAATTACTGGACCCAAGATATAGGTAACTTCACACATTTCTACATATTTCAGTGCCACGTATGTGAATCACTGTTCTACCCACCTAGTGATATAGGTGTTGATGACCACTTCTGACAGTGTGAAAAGAATACCTCAGCATGGTCTCATGTCAACTGCCTTGGCCTGGTCAACTTTCATAGGATGATAGTGTTGTCATCCTGCATGCAATACATGAGCTATTGGAGGATATCTGACAAATATAACAGACACATATGTAGCACTGACAACACACAGATATCTGTTGCACACAGCTGGGATATTAATAGTGTCCATGTTGAAAAGGTCTATGATGACATGTTGGTCTACCTCACACACATGAGAGTCAGGATGTGTCTATATGTGCACACATCAGGTGCTGTCCCCACCCCACTTGGATACATGTTGATGTACACCTTTCTACTGGAACACAGCAGCCGGTCTGGAGGGTGTGTTGAAGTGTGTATCAAACCGTGTCAGGTAGGTGTATGTTGTGAGTCACACTATAGTTAATCTGTGATGTTGTCACAGCCCACTGATTCTGTGTGATAGGTCTGCATGAAAGCAAGACAGTGCATACTGCCTATTTTGATCTGTCCTAGGGTTTAGGCACAATCTCCGGTCAGGTATCATTGACACACTCTACCAGCTAGAGTTTCACAGTTACATCACTAGATGGTTAACCAATGTCTATACTGACAGACCATGCACTGTGAAAGTTGGTGAATTAACTTGTACCATTAGAGCTGCCACCATTGGTGTATCCCAAGGATCTGTGCTGGGCCATATACTATTTGGAATCTATTTCTTGATGGTCCAGGCTACATAATACAACCTGTGGCTTACGAAGTTTGATGATTCATGCATATTGGTTGCAATCAGTGAGACCACCAGTGATGTTAACATATGACAACAGAGGCTAACACACACAGATGATTGGTGCCAAAGCCATACTGTCTATTAAAAAATACAGAATGTGTCAGGATTTAGGCCTTATGTGAAGTGGAATTTCCTGTTAAGTACACCATTGACAACACTCCTCACTATGCTGAAACCAGTGGTGCAAGATCTGGGAACAGCTCTAGACAGCAATCTGAACTTCAACCAAAGGTCTGCAGTGTTATGAAAAGGCAATGTTGTGCACCTCATACGTCAGGCTATTGTATCCAGATCTGAGTATGATATAGCAGCACTGTACTCAAACCTCACCAGAACACTAATAGAGTGTAATGGTTCCTTTTGCATGTACCTCACCTGCCACCTTCAGCAGCTGGACAGACCACAGGTGCTTCACACCAAGAAAATACAGGTCCTACAAACTGAACCTATGCAGGTAGGGTTGCCACCTTTTCAAATGTCCAAAGTGGGACATTTTTTGCAGAAATGTCAGATTTTGCAGGACAAAACATACTCATGGTCAGTACAAAGGATAGAAAGTACAGTTGTGTACACTTACCATAAATGTAGATGTTTGAGTGTATTCACTGTTGCAGTCATCATAGTTATCTGCCTGTAGGTAGCCCTCAGCCAGCCTGAATATCAGAGTCTTTAGATTTCTGCATCGGATGCTGTCTCTTCTTCCATGATGTCAGATCATCAGGGGTATAAAACATGCACCAACGCCATTACATTAGTTTTTCTTGCCCCAGATGTCAGGTGCCCCCACAATGGGAAGCAATTATATATTATAGTACATCCCCATCAAAAAGCAAATATACCAGAAAAAAATAAATATACCAAACAAGAAGGAAAGGTAAAGCCAAGAGAAGTCAGGAGGCTGGAGGGAGGGTAAACAGGACTGCAACAGTGAATACACTCAAACATCTGCATTTATGGTAAGTGTACACAACTGTACTATGTTCTTTGTGTCTCACTGTTGTAGTCATCACATTTGGGTTGAGTCCCAAAGCTAAGGAAGGGAGGAGGAAGTTAGAGAGCATTAGGACCAGCTATTAATCCCTGCAAGAGTGCAGTGGCAAATCCAGCTCTGGATTTAGAAAAAAATAGGCATGTGGTAATGCTTGGTGAAGATATGTACAGAGATCCAGGTAGCAGCTTCTAGGATGTCCTTGGTAGGGACACCTCTGAGAAAGACTGTAGAGGTAGATGCAGCCCTGGTGGAATGTGATCTTATCCCCTGTGGGGTAGGTTTTCCATGGTGCTAGTAGCAGAAATGAATGGAATGAGCTAGCCATTTGGAAATGGTTTGTTTTGACATGGTCTTCCCCTCTGCCCCTGCAGCAAAGCCAACTAGCAGCTGTTCACATTTTCTGAGAGGCTTAGTCCTGTCCAAATAAAATCTAAGTTGTCTGTGCATGCCCAGAGAGTGCAGTATTCGTTCCCCTTTGTTTTTTGGATTAGGGAAAAAGGTAGGCAAATGAATGGACTGATTTAGGGCCACACTAGACACCACCTTGGGCATAAAGGAAGGATTGGTCCTGAGGGAAACCCTGTCTGCATGGAAGATAATGAAGGGTTCCACTGCCATGAGGGCCTGTAATTCAGGCACTCTTCTTGCTGATGTGATGGCTAGAAGGAAGGCTGTTTTCCAAGAAAGGAATTTCAACTCTGCTGTTGCAGCTGGCTCAAAAGGGGGAAGAGTGAGCTTTTCCGATACAAAGTTAAGGTCCCAGGCTGGTGTGGGAGCTCTCCTGGGGGGGGGGGGGTCTTAAAATGTTGACCCCTCTAAGGAATTGGTTTAGCAGGGGGGAAGAGAGAAGAGGGGTGGCTCAGTATTATAATGTGTTGAAATGGCAGAGGCATGAATTTTAATTGCCAAGAAGGATAGGCCCTTGTGGAGAATTTCTGTTAAGTACTGAAGAATATGAGGTAAGCTGGGCACCGTTGTGCCCATCCTTTGAGCCTGGCTCCAGGAACAGTATCTTTTCCACTTTTCAGCATAGGATTTTTTGTACTAGGCCTCCTTGCCTCCAGAATGACATGCAGCACCTGCTTACTGATGGATGCTAGAGGAGAGCTCAAGGAATTAGCCAGGCTGCAAGGTTCAGGGTTTGAAGCTGTGGGTGCAGAATCTGGCCTGCCTGCTGGGACAGCAGGGAAGGGGTGTAAGACAGGTAACATGGTTGCAGCAGTATCATACTGCACAAGAGGGGGTACGAGTGCTAGCATGGCCAGTCTGGTGCAATCAGTATAGTCCTTGGCTTGTCCTGTTTGATCTAGAGCCTTCAAGAGGAGCGGCAGAGGGGAAAAGGCATAAACTGAGAGGCTTTCCCAGGTAAAGGACAGGGCATCTACTTTACAAGCTTAACTGTGGGGAGTTTTTGTGCAGAATTTGTCCAATTGGTAGTTATGAGTGGAGGCAAATAGGTCTACCTCTGGAGTTTCCCATTTGTTCCTCAAGAGGTTGAATATTTTGGTTCTAGTTTCCATTTGTGTGGGTCCATGAGATTTCTGCTTAAGTCATCTGACAGTGAATTTAGTTTGCCTGGCAGGAATTGAGCTTGTAGGTGTACTTGGTAGCTCAAGGCTGTGTTCCACAGAGCCATGGCTAGTCTGCAGAGAGAATGCAGTGGGTTCCCCCCTGCCTGTTTATGTACCACATAACTGTGGTGTTGTCTGTCTTTACCAGTAGTTGTCCTGGAAGAATATGGTCTTTGAAGGCTGACAGAGCATTCTGTACAGCTAACATTTCTTTTTGATTGATATGCAGGTGCATCTGTCTCGGGTTCCATTTGCCCTGAATGCACTGCCCTGCCATGTGAGCCCCCCCCCCCCCCATGCATAGTCTGATGCATCTGTTGTTAGGTTTTGGGAGGCAGTGGGTAGAGTGAAAGGGAGCCCCTTGTTGTGGTAGCAGGCCTCTGCCCATCAAAGGAACTCTGTCTTTATACAAAGAATGATAGAAATCATTGATTCCAGGTCCTGAGAATGTTGACACCATAGGCTTTTTAGATACCATTGGAGTTTCCTCATTTGCGGTCTTGCATATGGAATTAGTAGAATGCAAGAGGCCATGAAACCCAGGGCTTGCAGTATTTTCCTTGCAGATAACTGGGGTTTTGTGGCCAGAAGTTTGAAGTAGGTTGTCAAATAAACTTGTTTCTCTGGAGTGCGGAATGCCATCTGGGAAGTTGTGTTCATGCTTGCTCCCAGGAATACAATCTGCTGACAGGGTACTAGGTGAGATTTATTTTCGTTTATGGTATACTCCAGTGAGGTTAGAAGTGTCTTTATGAATGCCAGGTGTTGGAATAGCAAGTTCTGGCTTTCTGCCTGAATCAGATAATTGTCCAAGTTTGGGTAAATTTGAATATTTTTCTGACTGCAAAATGCAGTGGCTAGAGCTAGACACTTTGTGAATACCCTGAGCACAGTAGATAAGCCAAAGGGAAGTGCTGAGAACTGATAGTGCATGCAGCCTGCCCTGAAGCGTAGGTATATCCTGCAAGATTCCCTTATTGGGATGTGCAGGTAAGCTTCCTTTAAGTCTAAGGTTGCCAGCCAGGCATCCTTGGCTAGCATAGGAAAAAGATGTTGAAGAGTTAGCATTTTGAATTTTGGAACTACCAGAAAGGTGTTGAGAACAGAGAGGTCCAGGATAGGATGCCAGGAGTTGTCTTTTCTGGGTACTAGAAAGTCTTGAATAAAAACCCTGTCCCCTTTATTCTGCTGGGACAGGTTAAATAGCCCTGATACTGAGAAGAGAGAACCTGCTGTTGGGCCTCCACCCATTGATTTGGGGATAGGTCTGGCCAACCTTTTGGGTTGGTAGTGTGTGGAAGTGAAATCTGTATTCTTGGGAGACTTTGTTTAAAACCCATTTGTCCTGGGTAATGAGCTCCCAGTTTTTTGCATGCAGAGCAAGCTTTCCTCCTAAGGGAGCAGGTAGTTGACCAGGGCTTGGAAGGGTTAAGGTTAAGTCATTGTGCCATTTTACCATAGGGGGTGGCTTACTACTCCCTGCTTTGTAAGTGGGAGCCCCCCCACTGCTTAGGTCTGTGCATAGCCTGAGACTGCAGCCTTGGTGGTATACTGTTTCTGGGTTAGGACTGAGAAGGCCTGGAAGGGACTGGAAAGGACCAGTTCTTTGAAGGCCAATTGTCTACTGAATCTGGGAGGCTGTACTTGTAGGAAATCTTTAACAGTTTGCATAGATTTAGTTTTTTCCTCCATCCTTTTGAGGACTTCTTCTGCTTTGTTGCCAAAAAGGCAGTCTTGGTTTAAGGGAGCGTCCAGTAATTTAGCTATAACATAATCTGGCAAGTTTTGTTCCTTAAGCCAAGCGTGCCTTCTAAGTACAGACCTAGTGACAGCAGCCCTGCAAGATGCTTCTAAAGCATCAAAACCATATTGCAAGGTATGTTTACCGACTTGTTCTGCCGAATGCATTAAATCTTGTAATTCTTTGTGTTCAGCACAGTCAGGAATCAACATAATTTTCTGTTTAAGCAGTCCCATAACATGTTGCTGATACTTTAACATATGAAACTGGCAATTCAAAGCCCTAATGGCCAAAGTAGCAGAAGTGTATACCTTCTTACCTCATCTGTCTAAGGCTCCAAAATATCTATCAGAAGGGGTAGGATTTTTGGCAGCAGTGGCCTTAATGCCTTTAGGTTCTTGGGAAAGATCTCTGGATCCGCAGAAGGATTCTTGAAGAGGAACTTGTGAGAGTTAGGTACTCTGTAGTACTTGTCAGGTTTTCTGGGAGCTGGAGGTAAAGTGTCTGAGGAAAGGCTAGATTCCAAAAAAGCATCATCTACAATGTCCAGAACAGGAGGGATAGCTAAAGGCCTGTGTTGAGGCAGGAGTAGAAACTCCCTAAGTTTCTTTTTGGACTCAGAATAATCCTGACTTTCCCAGCAGAAATGCTCCCTAAGAGTATGCAAGGTTTCACTGAAAGATCTTCTGGAGGGGAGGCAGAGGGAATGGAATCTTCTGCATCAGAATCCTCATAAGTAGATAAGGGCAAATCCTGGTAATCAGAAGGAGCAGAAATATCAGATTCCTGATCAGAAGAATCAGAAAGGAATTCAGTTCTAGTTCTCTTAGAGTGTGAAGGCTGGCTTCCCCTAATTAAGGTAATAAGGTCTTCAGCCAGTCTAAGCGTTTGTTTTTGAGGCCTAAGGGCCTGAGCATGCAGTTTTGTCATCGGTTTTCTGGTGTTGTGTGAGTTTTAGGCCTGAGGGATTTGGAACTTCTGGATGGAAATGAAGGCGTCGGTTTAATATGAATGTCTGTAGGCCTGTATACACTCTCAGAAGCTGGTGCCTGCACAGTGGCTCCGGACCCATTCAAGGTATAGACATCTGCAGGTTCCATAGTCAAAGAATCATCTCGCTGCATACCGGACTCCGAATTGATCTCAGTAGAGGCCTGCGAATTTGAAGTAGCGGGTATCAGGGGCTGCGAAAGCTCCTCACTGAGTAGCAGCGGACTGGCGACTAGCTTAATGGAAGCGTCGTCTGCAGTTTTGGACCTATGCGGTCTGTCTGTCTTTATCCTTACATTTTTTCAGAAGATCAGTAGTCAGATGGCTTAACAAAGCCATTTTGGAGTACCGAGATCGAGTACAAAAGTAATTAGCTTCATAAATAGCCTGACAACTAATATTTCGAGGGTTGAACAAGGCACAAAACTGACTGCAAGGGACATCGTGGTCTGGGCCTAAACAGGGGATGCAGTACGAATTAAATTCTTTATGAGGTATTTGCTTTCCACAGTTAAGACAATTGTTAACTTTTACTGACATCAGTTAGAGCAAGAAAAAGGATCCCCCAATGCGGTACTTAGCTTTTTTGAAGACTTCGGGTCTGAAACTCGAAAATGAAAATTTCAGGAGTCGTCCGACCAGCACTTGCGAACTGCTTCTGCTTCAGGCACCTCATGCAAGAAAGACTGATGTAATGGCATTGGCTGCATGTTTTATACCCCTGACGACCTGACGTCATGGAAGAGGAGACAGCATCCGACGCAGAAATCCGAAGACTCTGGTATTCAGGCCGGCTGAGGGCTACCTGCAGGCAGACAACCCAAATTTGATGACTGCAACAGTGAAACACGAAGAACATCTTCACTTGTTTGCCAAAATGAAAGCTTATTCTTGTAGCATTTGAGTTGTTTATGCTATTTCATATAACATTTAGAAGCTCATGTAAAAAAATAATTTTTATGCAACTATTAAAGAAACCTTAGGAAATATTTTTGTCCAAACCAACATTTTGATAATGCACATAGACTGTGACCAGCATAATCCAGAGCCTCCGAAATCTGTATTGGAAAGGATGAGGTGACATCTGCCTGAGCTACAGGTCATCTCTGACCCTGCCCTGATGGGTATACTACACATTCACAAATCAGCAGAGTCTGATGAGAGGAGGATGATAAAGAGCAATGTCCCACATGCTGTTGTAAAATGTTCTCTGTAATGTCAAGCAAGTGCATACGCATGCACACATACAGACAGACACACACAGACACACACAAACACACACACACACACACACACACACACACACACACACACACACACACACACACACACACACACACACACACACACACACACACACACACACACACACACACACACACACACACACACACTTAAATGCAGTGAAAATAGAATCCCTACCTATGTAATTACACAGACTATAGAACTCAGTACTTTACACAAGCACCATGGCACAAGTCTGACATTTACAAGGCAGCAAGACATCTTATAGTGGATGGCATCACTAGGGCATGTTGGAGAGAATATGCTTGGAGGCCTGCATATAGGATTACCACCTGTCCCACTTTGCAAGGGATAGTCCCTCTTTGGGCAGTTGTGTCCTGTGAAAAAAAATGGCAAATGCCCTGATATTTTAGGACAAAAATATTTCCTAAGGTTTCTTTAATAGTTGCATAATTTTTTTTTATCTGAAACCTCTAAATGTTATATATAATAGCATAAGCAACTCAAATGCTACAAGAATAAGCTTTTTATTTTGGCAAAAAAGTTAAGTTCTATCCCTTATACTGGCCATGGGTATGTTTTGTCCTGCAAAATCTGACATTTCTACAAAAAAACATCCCACTTTGGACATTTAAAAAGGTGGCAACCCTACCTGCATAGGTTCTTAGCTTCATAGCTCCATAGAAGGTTAGGCTAATGGCCCTAATACATTTACAAGCTTGGTTGAGATCCCTGGAACAAGTTATTCTTATCCCATTTGATATGCCAATGTCCAGCATTTCCTGTTGGGCAGGGTTGGAGACTGCTGTGTAGGCCAGGCAAAGGTCACCTCTCAGCACCCTGCATGATACTGAGTACAATGACAAGTCTTTCAGTCTTGTCATGTATGTCATGTTTTGGGGGACCTGGATTATCCTGGTCACATACCTCTGAGCTTTCTCCAGTTGCTTCAGGTGTCTGGTGAGGTACAGACAGAAGGGAGCATTGTACTTAATTAATGTCTGACAAGGGCTGTGTACAGTGGAGCTATGACCTCCCTGGTCTTGGATGTGATGTCCTTAATGATGTGTTCAGTGAATAATGTGAATCCCACCACTACAGACACATACTGATTGAAATGTAGATTGGTATCAACATGTGTTCCCAAGTCTCACAACACTGTGAGCTTACAGGAGTGCTATATTTATCATAATTAGCAGGGGCACTTCACAAAGGGGACAATGAGGCACTTTTTGCTTTAAGGTTCAGTCCATGAATTTGGCAATAGTCATTTGTCTGTGTCCTCATTTTCTGTAATATGTTAACATCATTGGTTGACTCAATATGAGTGCGCTCAGTTGACAGTCATCTGCAAACTTGGTAAACCACAGGCCATCTACCTTTGCTGGACTCCAGAGAATTAGTTTCCAAACAGTTGAGGACCCTGCACAGATCCTTATGGTATTCCATTAGTAAGTGGTGTACTGGTGGAGGTGTACTGTCCAACTTTGACAGTGTGTATTCTGTCAGTAAGCCAGTTAGCTGTCCATCTAGTAATGTATGGGTTTGTCCCCAGATGGGATAGTTTTTCCTATGAAATCTGAATGGGGGATTGTGTCAAACAGCTTGAATAAATCAACATAGGTTGTATGTCCTGTTATCCTTCATCCGGGTGTTTGGGGTCATTATCAAAGAATTCCACTAGGTTTAATAAGTGAGATATACCCTTGACAGAAACAAAATGGATTGAGTCAAGTGTATGGAAAGTCACCTATGTTACTGTGGTTAAGGTCCATGATGATTCCTTTCATAGCCTTGCAGATAAGGCTGTTTAGGCTTATGGGTCAATAGTTCTAGTTATGCATGTTACCAGACTGATGGGCATTGCATATCACTCAAAAAAAAAAAAAAGAGATTATTGTTCCCCTCTACTCGTCACTCATTAGACCCATCATAGAGTACAATGCCCCTTTTGGTATGTACCTCACAAGACATCTACAACAACTGGAAAAGCCTCAGAAATACCTCACAAAGAAGATTACCATCCTCAAACAGACGCCCTACGCAGACCATCTCAAAAAACTCCAGCTTTACTCCGTTGCATATCGCCTACTCAGAGGCGATCTCTGCCTAACATACAAAGCTATGTCAAACCATGACCTGTTGGACATGCTTCACTTAAAGAAATCCCAATCCCTCCAAGCTACACTAGGGACCTAAATCTTCTCATCACAATAAACAGAAAATGCTGGAGGGATAGATTCCTGTCCCAGAGACTCCCCATACTCTGGAACAAACTACCTATCTACATCAAACAAAGTGATGGGAAATAGGAAATTCACCCCGGGATCATTTCTGTGGCTCTGCTCGACAGTGGCACAGGAAAATAATTTTCTTGGATGGCAAAAGCCAGGGTACCTTTTTGGCTAGGCTTATATAAACCCTACGGCCAATAGCCTAATACCTACCTATGAACCTATATAGTGTAGGTGATATATGTGTGAAAAAAGTAATGAACACTAGGGTTGCAGTGCTTTGGGGAGGCAACACCTGGTTTTATTGTAAATATGTGACATATTACTAGATAGGGCCTTCAAGTAGAGATGAGAAGAAAGGGAAAACAATACAGAAATGTGCAAGAGTGAGGTAGGAAAAAACATAGCTATCCATTTCTTCAATTGTAAAAATAGAGGAGTATTAGCTGAATTTGGACTGTCACCTTCAGAGAGGGGGGTGACAACAATGCAATCATGTTGTATAGCCAACTGGACCAAATCAAGTGTGTCAAGAGGACATGTGTGTGAAATTGAGACCTATGTAAGGGAAGATTTTGGGGGGACAGGTGCCATTTATTTTTTATTTGAGAGAGAGAGAGGAATGTTGGGGAAGGGATGTAGGTATTTGTGAGTCAGGTAAGTTGGGTAGGTGAGGAAGCAATTGAAGACAGACAAGATGAACCAGAGAAAAGACAGTGAAGGACACAAAAGGTTGGGGGATGCCATGATTAGGGTGAAGTTGGGGACAACCTGGGCCCACAGCCATCAAACTTGAAGACAGTGGGAATAGAGTCTTCATCCACTGGACTATCATCACTGTCACCTCTATTCTGCAGGTGGCTAGAGTGCTTGCCACCTCCTCCTCCTCCTACTTCAAAACATGAGAGAGAGCAGTCTCTCCATCAGGAATAGGTGTGCACCAATGATGTGGTGTACCACCCTACACACCATCCCTGGCAACTAGCTGCGGGTGATGCCCTGCTCCTGGAAAGTACCACTGGACCAGCCTCTGGGGCACGACTACCTTAGAGTGCAGGTAGTACAGGTGCAGCAGAGGCAGTGCTGGTAAATTGGCTCCCAGACATGATGGGCATCTGTGCTGGAGCCGATGGAGCTGGGTTAGGCTGATCCACTGGGGCTGGCCTACCCCACTGTGCTGTGGAGCATTTAATGATGTGGTACATATGGATGACATGGACACATTTTGATGACAAATACAAACAAAACAGAAAATAAGCAAACAAATTATAATAAAAAAATAATGAAAATGAAAGAAGAGAGATAAAAGTTGGGTTGTGAGAAAAAAGAGATAAGATTAGTACCATCATATGTGACATACAATGCATTAATACAAATATACAACTCTATTTTCTTACGTTTTACATTTAAGTGTACCTCTTAACAGATACACACTATACTTAAGATTGCTGCAAGTAATCCTTGAAATGTCCATATACTGCACATATGGGTGTCCCAAGTATACAGATTACAGTTTACAGCAGGGCATTTGTGTCACTTGTATAGAGGTTTTAATTTAATGTCAATATTATTGAAGAAATAACACTATGATATAGCTATGACTTGTGGTAGTTGAACCCACAACCTCTGTCCACAGTCTAATACTGGCTCTTACAACTGGTTTGTGCTACAGACTAATACATACATACTTATTTTTACAGTTGTGATATGCATGCTCAATGTGACACAACTCTAGGGCACCACTCTTTACTCTCTTACACTATATATTTCTTTTCTTACCCCATCCTTACACCCAACCATGGTTCACTTCTCCATATGCATACTATTTCTATGTACAACAAATAGCTGACAACTGTTCTAATAAATTAGGTGTGACAGAATTGTATTACTTATGACTTTGTACTTTGCCAGTTACATGCATGAGCCCCATTATTATTAGCCCACACATACTCTGAATTGTACTTATCATCATGTGCTAACTAGATCAATGTTGTGCTGTTAGGCAGTTTTTATGCTTCTTTGGTAAATTGCATTGTCACTTGTTTTATTGTACTTGGAGCTTTTCTCCCCGGGCCACCTGTGAAAATGGACTTCTAGCCCAGTTGGACCTCCCCGGTAAACAAATGTCAAAGAAATAAAAATAAATAAAAACAAAATTCCTAAAAGCTATCTTTGACTTTTAGTGCTACAATAAGACTTCTCTTCTGCTACATACATACCACTTGTTTCCCACGGTCTCTTTAATCTACCTCTGTGGGCATGGACATTGAACTCATTATCTCTGGCAGCTGGGGAAAAAAACAAAACAGAACAGATGACCATTATGCATACCAGTCTTGTCTATATTGAGCTTTCTAGGTTTAACAAGTACTCTTTTAGTTGATACTTACATGGGTGTGGAATGTCTGCAGTCCTAATTTCCTCCATCCAACTGTTGAGAGTATCTCTCTTCCTCAGCTGTAGGTCATTAAAATGATACCTGCATTGTTCTCCAGTGCACAGGATACCAGTGGCACTGGATACAGCCTGAGTTAAACTATTCTAAGCTTTGCAATTGTACTGGGAGCCAGTAGAGTCCCCCTGCAGAAGCCTTTGGCTATGGTGCTTTTCTAGCAGTTCAGTAAATATCCTGCACTTCTGGACAACCCACCTACGTGCCCTAAACCTGGCACCTTCCCCACTAACAACAGCCATTTCTACCAGCAGACCTAGAACAATGAAGATTGATGCTTTCCCGCCAATTCCAGTTGTCACGTTTACTGAAGTGCACACACCACAGTATGCACAATTGTAAGCAGACAGCAGCAGTGCCAAGCAGTGAGGGATGCAGCAATAACTGCAAATGAAAGGTTAATCTGGCACAATAACACTGCCTCCTCCATCATACATATAATTAATATCAGCTCTACTATCTAAAGTGTTATAAGTGAGAGTGAATATAATGGGATGTGAAACAACAATAAAAGTGTATGGAATATCCTGGATTAGAACTTAGGCCCATATGTATGGCATTTCTACACTTATACCTGTTGCCATAAGAAAATTGAAGTAACAGTTGTTTATTTTCAGTTCATTGCAATTAACTGCAATATCACAACAGTAAAAAAATGTTGCACACCCTGTACTAGAACCTAGAACCATCTGTATGCCAGCCCTACACTTACACCTGTTACCACAGGACTAGTTACCTGACTCTCCCTAATTTACTAATCATTGTTAAGGTTTCCCTGTTAACCACAACTCAAGGCCAATTAGCGGGTTTCTGCAGTGCCCAACATACTTAATGGAATGTATCCAGTTTCTATTTTTGGTGATCTGGCTCCTGTCTGCTTCCTGGGTGGTCCATTTGTCCAGTTTGTGCAATGCTGTGCTTTATGCAAATGAGATAAGCACAGTAAAACCTGACATTCATTTCCCTGTTTCCCATGTTTGCTCTAAGCACCACATCATGCTGGTGCACAAAAAAAATTTAAAAAACCAAGACAGAAAAGGGAAAAAGACAAAAAAAGGGAAGAATAGTTGAAATGAGGAAAAGCAATTTCTGAAATACACACTAGAAAATGATGGTTCACATCAGATATGTCTACAGAGATCTGGGTTTGAACTCTCACTCCAATAAAACTTCAGAACACAGGAAGAGTGCCATATCCATCTTTGCCACAAACACAGCTTTGCAGCAAGGAATTAAAATCATTCAGCACACAACCAATTGCAACATCCTCCACAGTAATATGAAACAATACAACTGTTATTTGTACATTTGTTATATTTGGATGTAGTGCACTTAGTGGCCACACAACCTGTTATGATTATTATTTGCAAATATACTGCTATGTGTTACCACTCTGTTTGTTGGTCATTCTTCAGTTAAATGACCAGCAATCTGAGGCATGCAGTGTGTAAGCCATTCTATACCATTGGCCTTAAAATTTGTGAGGATATTAACTGGAAATAATATCATATGCAACTGCCAACAAATGAAGGGCTTGTTTGATGTTACTGAGCACAACCTGTGAATTGTTTGCTGCTTATTTACTTTTCTGACCTTACATCCAACATTTTGTAGAGCTAACCTGACACACCCACTGGATGTAAGGCAGCCTGCAGTGCTGTTATGTTTTTCTTATCCCAACCAGTAATCATTCGCAGTCGCAATGCATTAAAAACAAACACTGAGGGAGTGCCTGCGCTATGTTTGCATCTCCTGCACAGATCCAAGTATTTGAGATTTAGCAATTCTGATAAGTTCACACCTCATTTGCATATTCACAGTGCTGATAGCCCTGAAGCTATACCATATAATAAAGCAACTGTGTAGCTAGGCAAACTGAGGGTGAGGAGAATTGTTTATGTGGAGAAGACTGAACATAGGCTACTTCCTTGGATATATCTGGACAGAGGATTACTGAAATTCAGAAGGTATCCTTGCATTTGTTTCAATTACATACTGCATATGCTGGAATGTAATTAAGATAAATATGAAGCAATGGCTTTTACACTTTTATCTCTACATATTAGTTAGAAGTGTACTGATTCCATGGGCATGTTTGTCAAGGCATTTTGTGGGTATACATGATCTACAATGCATGAAAATGAAATGCTGTGTGATAAATATGCACACATTTTTTAGGGATAGTTCCTTTCGTAGCACTGTTAGCATTTCAAAGATGGTTTGTTAGCAGCATGTATCATTTGCCTGTACTTTTGGGGAAGGAGCAAAGCTGAGTTACTGTTATGGCACAAACAAGGATATGTTGTTATTGTTACTCCCTTCTTTGCATCCAGTGTGTTCACATCTCACATCTCTAGTCTGTTCTATGTTTCTCCAGTGGGTAATAATGAGAGGCTACCTTTTCTGTTTTATGTGGGAACAGTTATTTTGTAGTTATGTGATACTTATGAGTATTATCCTTCTGTTGTCTTTTAGGACACCTAGGAGTATGTCATCCAGGCATGTCAATCATTGGCTGATGCTGAAAATCAGGTGATAATATATGCCTTTAGGCAATATGGTGCCTTCCTGCTTGAAAGAGGATGAGGAGATACGGTACACAGAATGCAAATTTGGCACCAGATTGTGGAGGATGTGAATGCCGTGTGTGGCCATGGCAGGACATATTAGCAGGTGCGCCATAGGGCTACTGACATGATTACATCTGCACAGAGGACAGCAGCTGCAGTGGGCCATGACCAGATGGTTACCAGGGGAGAGCCTGGTATCAAGCCACCACTAACACCAAATGAGGAGTTCCTGGCCACTGTCAGGAATCTAGACAACTCCCAGGAGAGTGCAGAACAGCATGTGCTAGACATCAGTGTAACAGTATCAGGGACTGGCAGCATGTCTCAGGAGGGCTTCCAGGTAG
Source organism: Protopterus annectens (assembly GCF_019279795.1). NCBI lineage: Eukaryota > Metazoa > Chordata > Ceratodontiformes > Protopteridae > Protopterus > Protopterus annectens. The sequence goes on along the minus strand of NC_056744.1, from coordinate 1,697,412,317 downwards.
GCTTTGTTGTCTTAATAGTTGAATACTGCTGTATAGTAAAACAACTGAAATCAATACGTTATTACTATGTCACAAGAATTTTTTTGGGAGGGACTGAAGATTGCTACAGTTAACACATTCTGATTGATTAGCTTAGACAAGAGTTGCCAACCAAATTCTTGTTGAAAGCATCATTAATGGACATATAAAGGGGTAACAGTATTACCCCTTGTGTATCTGTTAATTGTGATGATATTACCCTCAACTTTTGCTTAACTTCTTCTAGAAATATCTGGCTTGCAGAGGAGAATCTCATCTGCAGATGGTAAGCCAAACATTTTCATATCAGTACTGCTGAGGAATTTAAAGAAATATTACAGTGTGTAATGTTAATGTCAGGCTTGTTGTGTGTACTGCTGTACTGTCTGTCTGTAACAGTGGCAGTACTTCCACTGCTCCATCAGTAGGTGAGCTGTCCACACCCAGATGGTGCAGACCTTGGGGTCATGGTTCTGGTTATCCCCATGAAAAGGAGCTCATCTATCAGACATCAGTTATGTTCAGGAAGCAGCAGTACATCTGACCATGGGTGTGGATGTGCCAGTACAATTCCTGGCAGAGCCAGTTCTTAGGTTTAGGGAAGACAGTGATAACCTGCCACCTCTACAATTGTATGCTGCACACCTGTCTGACATACCAGGATGTAGGGCTAGCACAGAGCTTGGCTGTGTACACACACACACACACACACACACACACACAGACGTACATACACACACACACACACACACACTCACACACACATTCACACACACACACACACACACACACACACACACACACACACACACACACACACACACACACACACACACACACATGCGCTTACATACACACACACACACACACACACACACACACACACACACACACATACACACACACACACACACACACACACACACACACACACACACACACACACACACACACACACACACACACACTCACACACACACACACACACACACACACACACACACACACACACACACACACACACACACACACACACACCAGTTACATGCTCAGCCATGCAGCCTAAGACTAAATTTGTCTCATTGGCTATTTATTGGTTTAGCCAAAGGTCTACCTGCTTCTCTTTCTTACTCATACACACTCACTGACCTTTTGTTTCAGCCTAGGTTTCCTTCCTCCCAGACAACGCCCTGTGCAAGTGATGATAACTGTGCCATATCCCTATTTTTTATCTTTTGGATTCAGGGATTCAAAAGCTTTGTATCTGATGATCAGGGTCCATAGCTGACTTAATGCTTAGTATATCTGCATTTGTGCTGTTGAACTGCTAACTTTACCTTTGACTTATATCGGTCTTGGAAAGTTAGACAGTTGATAGCATCCAATTTTCCCAACTTTATTCTGAATTATCTTGTGAAGGTTGTGAAGTCAGAAACTGCAATGCATATCATTACTTTTAACTTCTCTCTAAAATGATTTTCTAGTACAAACGTATGGTACTAAACTGAGGGCATGTACTGATCATCATTACTTTTGAGAGATATGACTGTATGAATCTTTGATGCCTGAGGGCTACTACTTAATAATGGACACATTTAAGTCAAATGAATCTCTGCTGTCACATGTTAGGTAATTTCTGTACAAATCTCCAACTTTTATTTGCTGACAGTACCAGGTAATGAAATACAAGGATATGCCAGTCATTCATATTATTACACAAGACACTCCAGGTTCAAGATTTACTTTGTAAATGCAACAGTTGCCACAGTTTTAGATCAGGGCTGACTGTCTGATGCAAGCGGTGCACAGCCAACGCATGGGTAAGTAAAGGTTGCGACAGTTGCCTGGCATCAAAATCACTATATGTATGTGTGTAGGAGGAAGGATTTAGGCTCCTAGGTGGTGAGTAAGTGTGCTATATGTTGTCTCTTATCCAGTTCTAGGGCATATTGAGCAGGCCTGGGTCTGCCTACACCCATAGCAGCTGCTGGTTTCCCCTCTGACTCCTCATTTGCCTGTGGTGACCTTGGTATTGGTGGTGGGATGTGTGTTCCTTCCCCTTCCTGATCCTGCTGAAGCTGTTTTCTCAGGATGATGTTGTATAGTGTGGCACATACTGTGAATATTTCAGTACATGTCCATGCATTGCACTGCAGAGGTCCCCCAAATGCATCTACATGCTGGAACCATGACTTCAGCAGCCCAAACTCATATTCTATGATATTTTTCTGGTTTGAGTGTGTGCATCATTATACCATTCTTCAGTCGGTGTGTGAGCATTTCTGATGGGTGTCATCAGCCATGGTTCCAGTGCATAACCTGCATCCCTCAGTAAATTACCCTATGGGATATCCCCTCTAGTGGTGGGATATCCCCTCTAGTGAACATCTGGAATATCTGGGAGGTGTGCTAGAAATGTGAGTCGTGGTAACTGCCAGGGGTTGCCAGCGCATATTTAAGATGAGTCCCTTGGCATTACACAAGACTTGGCAGTTAATAGAGTGGCAGCCCTTACTATTTATGTAGTGCCTACCCTGTTCTCCTGGTGGTGCCTTAAGTTCTATATGTGTGCAATCTATGGCACCTAGTACTTCAGGAGTAGCATACCTCTCAACCTCTTAGAGTAAGGAATCTGGACAAAGCCACAAAAAAAGTGGTACAGATAGGGACAATTTTGAAATATTGATCTTACAAACTTGCAAAGTTGATAGAATCAAAGGTTTTGCATTAGCATGAACTTTCTGAAGGTATGACGTCTAAAGCTCAAATGTCACCAAGAACACTCTCTGTATGCTGGAAAAACAAGGAAGTCACTCGAGTGATGAAACACAATTTATTCCACAATGTGATAAAAACTCCACAGCATTAGCAGCATGTACAAATAAAAAATATATATTCCACAGTAACACAATATCCACAGTCAAGCGCTTTCGTCCATCCTGACTTCTTCAGAACTGTGAAAGTAACAGAACATTCTCTATTTAAAAAGGCAACAACCAATCACAATAAAATTTGAATAAAATATGCAGATAACATTTTTAAAAAAAATAAAATACTTTAGAACACTCTGATTTTGTTATATGTATATACATTAGTGTTGAAGTTAATATACCCTAAAAATTGCAATTTTTGTGCCCTATATTTTAATTCAGGCTTAAGAGAAATAAAGTCATTTAATCCTGGTATAATGTTAGAATTATAACGTAGCTGCTATTTCATTTCAGCTCTTTCCAAGTCGTTCTTCTAAAGCTCAAATGTCTGTCATTATTTTCTAACATCAATTTTTAATGATTTGTCACTAATTTGCCAGACAACCATGATTTTATGAAAAACACACCAAACATATAAGGCAAAAATCTGGACATTCGGCAGAAATCTGTACAGGTGAGAGGTATGAAGAGTAGTGTGTTACACAGTAGAACTCCTGCATATTTCTGGCTCTCCCCTCAGGAGTACAGGGAAAGTGTATGCGGTTACTGGCATTTTGGAGCATAATATTTAGGAATTGTTGGAGAATCCTGGATGCTGATGCCTGTAACACCCCCAGCCTGTCCCGTTTTGGTCTCTGAAAGGTACCTGTAAGTAAAATGCTAAGTGCTGCACATACCTTTACCTCCACTGGGATGGGTTTCCCCTCAGTTGGCCCTGGTTCTAAGTTGAAGACGACAGAGGTTGCAGAGTTCCTGTAGTGTGTCCCTAGTCACCCTGTAGAGCTCTGCAATTTCCACATAATGTAGGTTGTGAAAAGTTAAATGGGGCCTAAAAACTCTCCTCCTTCTTGACCTAGGTCTAGTGGCAGCAGCAGCAGTATAGACTTCAGCTTATTCACATACAAATGAATCAAAGCAGTGGGCAGCACCTAACATTCTTTCTATGTAGACCTCTTTCCGTGGCAGGGAAAACCAGCACTGAGTCTACACTGTTGCTTTATAGCTTGTTGAATAGCCCTACTGTGTTACAATGGTTGATCAGCATTGAATTTAGCTGCTTATTCTGTAATTAGCATGCCACAGTGTTTACCTTATTTGCACAGCTCAAAACAATGTATACAGTTGCTTACTGAATCCAAAACAGTAACAACAGAGGCCATGACTCAACTCCCTACTCACCCTCCTTGTTAGAACTCGAACGCTATGTAATTATCAAACCTACCAATATTAGGCCAAATGATAAACATTACTACAAACTTCTACTCAAAGCCCTCAAATTCATTACCACTCTGAATCACAGACTAGCCACAGATGGTGATATCCACCCCAACCCTGGCCCTTCCCCTCCACTCAATTCTAATTCCACCCCATCCTCCCCTCCACTTCTCAGTCTAAACTCTAGACCCTTTAACTCTCTTCTGACCTGTCATCTAAACATCAGAAGTGTAAACAATAAGATTCACAACCTACATGCCCTTTTAGCTACTTGTTCCCCAGACCTACTATGTCTCACAGAAACCTGGCTTAAACCAAGTACGAAAGACACACAGATAATCCCACTAGGGTATGATATACTAAGAGAAGACCGAATAACTCGCAAAGGTGGCGGTGTAGCCATACTCTACAAAAATACATTACAAATCTCCCTTGCCTCTCCACAACCCCTCCTAACAAACAATGCCGAAATTCTACTTGTAAAACTTCAACCAAACAAACATAAAAGCATAAATATAGCATGTATTTACATCCCCCCAGGCAACAATAATAACAAAACCTTAGAGGACTTTCTCCACTGGTTAACTCAAACTCACCCCCAGGAATCCATAGTGTTAGGTGACTTCAACATCGATTGGAATTCCTTCTCATCTAGCTCCCCATCTAGCAGCATAAATCTACATGGCTTTTCTCAGCTCATATCCACTCCTACCAGACTAGGTAAACCCCAAAACAAAGGCAGCATCCTGGACTGGATCCTTACTAATAAAGATCCTGACCAGTACTCAGCAGGTACTCACCCAGAGGACATGAGTGATCACTTACTCACCTATGTTATCAAATTCAAGAAAGTCACCCCCCATTCTTACAACCATAAAAAAATCAGGAACAATAATAAATTCAATGCCTCCATTTTTCAAACTGAACTTAAAGCCCACAAGTGGACAATACTCAAGACTCTTCCTCTTGAAGAGGCAGTTATCTACTTCAACACCACCTTCCTCAAGATTCTAGATTCCCATGCTCCAATACGGTCCATTAGAACTAAAACCAAAACCGCACCATGGCTCTCTAAGGAAACAAAATCCAAAATCCTATCTAGAAACAAGATGTGGGTCACATGGCATACCTCTAAAGACCCACACTCCCACCAAACCTTCCGGCAACTTAGAAGTGAAACTAAAAGAATGATCTTAAATGATAAAAAAAACTTCTTCCTCCACCTCCAAAACAAACACCTTAATAATCCACAAAAATTCTGGGCAGGCTTAAACAAGCTCCTGCACCCAGGCCAGGCAACCACCCCCACTCCAACAACTTGCAAACAACAGTGCCCTGTAAACATTGCTAACACATTCAATAGTTTCTTCACAGAAACTATACAATCCCTGGCCACACAATTCAAACAACCAGCCCACTCCACTACCCATGCCAGCAGAATACTACAACTACATCAGATCATCTATTTACCTTCAATCCAGTACCCATATCCTCTATGACATCTCTTCTTAAAAAACTAAAACCCACTAAGCTAGCAGCTGACCTTCTCCCAGCTGAGTTTCTGCAAAAAGCAGCTGAGGCCATTACCTATCCCGTCTCCATAATCATAAACCGTACCTTGTCAGAAGCCTTCATCCCCTCCATATGGAAAATGTCCCACATTATTCCTCTCCATAAAGGTGGTAGCTCACTAGAGCTAACCAACTACAGACCTATAGCTATACTCTCACCCCTGGCCAAAATTATGGAAAAGTGTGTCCACAAACAACTGATGGAACATCTCACCAAAAATAAAATTCTAGCCAACTCCCAACATGGCTTCAGGCCAAATCACAGTACCACATCAGCCCTACTATCCTTTTCTAATACCATCAATAACTTCAGAAACAATAATAAACTATCATCTGCTCTTTTCTTAGACCTCTCCAAGGCCTTTGATATGGTGAAACACATTCAACTCCTCCATACATTAAAAAAACTATCACTCAGCAATTCCACGCTGAAATGGTTCCAATCCTACCTGTCCAATAGGCAACAGGCTGTTCTATGGCAGGACAAATTATCCACATGCCTACCTGTTACACTTGGAGTTCCCCAAGGATCTATTCTTGGCTCTCTTCTCTTCACCATCTTTGTTAATGACCTGCCCACAATCACCCCCATGCCACATGCATTCAATATGCAGATGATTCGACTATCATCAGCACTGCCTCCAACCTGGCAGACCTCACTGCTTCAACTCAAGACACCTTCAACCTAATAGAAAAATGGTTCTCCAGTCATCAACTAGTTCTCAACCCCAACAAAACAAAACTACTTATTTTCTCACCCACTAACAGGACACTTCCCCCCACCTTCTCTATTACATCCTCCAATGGAATCACTATATCACCAGAAGCTCACACAAAGCTATTAGGTGTTACCATTGATAACTCCCTTACATTTGACACCCATTTCAATCTAACCATCAAAACCGTCAATAAAAAGCTTGGCTCTCTCTATAAAGTAAAACACTTTCTCACTCCTCACGCTAAAATTACAATTGCCAGCACACACCTACTATCAACTCTTTTCTATGCCTCCCCCCTTTTTACAAACCTAAACAAGACAACCCTTAACAAACTTGCTTCTTGTTACAATCACACAGCTAGATTTGCCACAAATTCCACCTTTAGAACGCACCACTGCACTAACTTGAAGCAACTAGGGTGGTTAGAGTTTTCCAGCCAACTCCATTTCAACCAACTCAAAATGGCTCACCAGATACTGTATCACCCAGAGAAAACACCAGCTCTGAAAAACATCATTCACCCCTATATTAACCTGCAATCTTTACGCTCCTCCAATAAGATCTTAGCTCAAACTACCAAAGCCAATAATTCTGCTGGGGATTCTCTATTCTCAAACTTTGTAGGTAAAATGTGGAACTCCCTACCGACCATGCTCACCTCAGAACCTTCACTCCCACAATTCAAAAAAAAGCTTAAACCCCATCTCAATACTCTCTGGCAATGTCCCTGTTCCAAACCTGATTAACCACTATCATTTACCCTTCTCTTACCTCACTATCCTTAACCGCTTTTTAATCAAGGCGCCTCACCTTTGTAACTGACCTATGTTTTTTTTTTTATATGCTGCTGTTATTTTTTTCCCAAGATGTTATGTATCTTTACATTGTATTGAGAACTCAACTATCTTCCTTTTTTTGCATTAACAATGTTCATATGTCTGTTATGTACCTGGAGCTTTTATCTCCGGGCCTCCACTGAAAATGGACATGTATCCAGTCGGACTCTCCCAGTTAACAAATGTAAAATAAATAAATAAATAAATAAAACAGTGCACTACCATGACCCGCACATGGCGGAAATGGGCCATGTAGGCTTTATTGAATCCGGCTGATGATTTTTTCCAGTAGTTCTCTATACTTGTCACAATAAGTCTGTGCTTTCCAGTTTTCTTTCTTTTTCTTTTTTTTTCTGGTCATTATCTTTATAGGGGGAATTCAATAAAGCTTGAATGACCTTTTTACCTGGGAGAAGGAGATTTTAAATTCAGTAAGTGCCTTGTAGAGGTGCATACCCCTGTGGAAACCATGGTAACCCTTCAGACACCATATAAACATCATGCCATGCCATGCTAAGTGGAAGCAGGGAAAGAGGCTGGAGTGATTCAACATGGAAAGTAGCAACAGTGTAGGCTCCGTGTTGCTGTTGCAGCTATATTCAAAAACTTTTTAAATATATCCATGGAACCATGCCTCTCAACATTGTAATAGCTTAAATTCCTAGACACAGCCTGACAAAATGGGGGTAAAAGGCACAAAAATAGGGACAGATTTTAAACATTGCTCATATAAACCTAGAAAGTTGCTAGAACAGAGTTTTGGTTAACATGCAGTTTTCAGAGGATGTGAAGTCTGAAACTCAAATGTGTGTCATTATTTAGTGACTTCAACCCTCAAATTATCCCAGTGATTTGCCAGAAAATCTAAATTTTTATGAGGAACACACCAAAAATATGAGGCAAAAATCTGTCTGGACAATTGAGAGGTATGCATGGAACTTCACTACTTGGCATACCTGCCAACCTCTTAGACCATGAAATCTGGAGAAAGCCATCAGTAATGGCGTGGGAAAAGGGCCTATAGCTAGGCATACTTTTTAAATATTGCACCTACAAACTTAGAAAATTGAGAGGACACCTGCTTTGTAGAAAGTAGCTTAGCTGCTACACTCCCCAAGGCACAGTACACATTGTAAGTCTAGCAGATCTCTCAACCTCTTAGAGCAGGGAATCTGGAAAAAGCAATCGACAATGGAGTGGGGAAAGTGGCCAGAACTAGGGACACTTTATAGATATTGCTCTTAATAAACTTACAAAATTGAGAGGACACTGGCTTTGCAGAAAACAGCTTTTCTGCTACGCCTCCCAAGGAATGGTAAACATCCTAAGTCTAGCAGACCTCTCAACCTCTTAGAGCAGAAAATCTGGACAAAGCCATCAATAGTGTGGTGGGGAAAGGGGCCAGAGCTAGGGGCACTTTTTAAATATTGCACCTAGAAACTTAGAAAATTGAAAGGATACTGGCTTTGTAGAAATCAGCTTAGCTGACAAGCCCACCAAGGAACAGTACACATAGTAAGTATAGCAGACCTCTCAATCTCTTAGGGCAAGATATATGGACAAAGGCATACAAAATCGGGAAAAGGCCCATAATTAGTGTAACTGTTGAAATCATTGCTCTGACAAGCTTAGAAAATTGATAGAACCAGAGGTTTGCAGCAACTACCTTTACCCAATGGCATTATTTATAAAAGGTAAGACTTTTTCTTAATGTCATTGTATAACAGCAATAATCCACAATTGAGCATGGGTAATGCTAGAGTTACCCATGTCTGTCATAGCTTGATCACGGGAAGCAGACTGGTTAAAACTCCCAGTCTTAATACTCTGCACTAACTGCCAGATGTTAGCAGACATTAAATAATAAAAAGTTTAAACAAACATCCAGTTTAGAGCTCAGACCAAATTTGCCTACATGAATACAATGATAGCTACTTTTAATACTTATATTTGGTTTATTAGTATGTATAATATCATGGAAAACATGTTTTACAATTGTTGGTTCAGTCCAAAATTTGAATTTTGAAGAAATACTGTTCAGCAATGAAAAATAGAAAAAAGGGGTCTTAGACTTAATATCTTCATGTCTTCCATAATGCCTGCCAACACATACTTAAGTGGCACAGTCATTCCGATGATGTGTTTGCATAAAGAACTAAGAAAGAAAAACAATCTCTACATATTCTTATTCAGATCACCATTACTTTCCATAGTCTTAACTTCAGTATTTCAGTCTGTACATTTTCTCCCATTATCCTAAAAAGTGTCAATATTAGTACAAAACAAATTCATAAAAAATATTAATAATAACTTACTGTTGGGGTTGTCTTCAAGATTGATCTTCTCTCCTGTGGCATTTTTCTCCTCAATGTGATCCTTGGGTAGTTCATCACAATCTGCTTTTAAATAGTAATAATTTCTCTGGGAGGATTTTGTATCCTTCATATATACATTTAAAAGCTCAATAAAATAACTATAAATGTTATTCATGAAAAAAATACAAAACTATAACAATGAATGTTATTCATGAAAACCACTGAAAAATAATCTACAATTTTACATACATCCACTTTAACAGAATTAAAAAATGTCTAACAATTACAAATCAGAAAAAAAATTAGAGGACATTGTATTTAATAATTTAACACTGAGAGATAAACTAAATAGTAAAGATTTTGTGCAACTACTTTACAGTGATTGTTGCTAGTTAATTATTTTAAATATTTTTGCCAATTAAGTAATACTTAATACTAAGTTAGAACTCTCATAAAGTTCTAAGAGCCCTTAAGTGCTTATAAGGTATATCATTTTTTTCCAATTGATAGTTTTAATATTTAGCCAAGGGTGAGAGATATATAGTTTTAAGAGAGAAAACATATAATGAATATCTATCTATCTATCTATCTATCTATCTATCTATCTATCTATCTATCTATTTTTTTCTATATTTAATAGTTGGTGAAGAGAAGTGCAAAGTGCAAAAGAGAAACTTCCAATTAACATTTTTATTCCTGGGTTTGATGATTCAGTATTATTTATCATAATTTCCATAATCTTTGCACACATTTACATGACCAAAATTTATGAATAAGGTCTGCATTCATTTCCTCACAAGCTTCACAATTATTTGAGAATGTGGGGTAGTAAGTAGCTTTTTTAACCAGTGTAAAATAAGCATTGTTAATTATCATTAATTGTTTACAATAAAATTTTTAAGGGGGGAGTTGACTTAGTTTGATAGATGTTTTTATGATCAATCACAATCAGAATTTGGATCTTGGAAGTGCCAGTAATGGGAGTATAAATATTTATTATTATACCAATAACTGACAAACATCAGTGTGGTATAGTGAAGATTTACCCATGGTTGGTGTGGTTTAATCATGAGAACAAAGTCCAAGTAATTAAATAAAACCAACCGTGGTAAATCTTCAATATATCACACCACAGAGCCATTTATTGCTATTATACAATGACATTATTTAAGAAAAAAAAGTACTTTTCTTAAATAATGTATTTGTATAATGGCACTGTGGTGGTCTTCTGCATTTTCTCCAGTACCCTGGAGCTTTCCTGACATACTGCACATGCATATGGGACTTACATTCCCACATTTACCTGTACATGAGTGAGAAGATCTCCATTGCTTATTTATTTATTTATTTTTTTAATAATTAAGAAAAAAGAAACTGGCAACCTTTTAATGTTCGGGAGAGATGGGTCAGAGAAAATAAAAGGGTAATCAGGTATGTTTCTTTAGTTTTGCATAACATGCCTGATTATCTTTTTATTTTTCTCTGTGTCATCTCTCTTTCATTTGAGGTCTTCTGTTTTGTAAATTTATTTAAAAAAGAAAAGAAAATTCAAATTTTTATTCGATATTTTTATAGAAAAAAGTTCGGCAGACCAGACCTTCTTCCACTGGTATATTCTTGGATTTACAACAGGCACACTGGTTGGACTGACCAATCAGTGTGCTCCTTTTTGAATATTAATGGCCAGTCATTGTATAATAAATTTGTTATTAAATACTAGTTTGTATGCTCTTTTATTTTCAGTTAAAATTTGCAATAATTTTAACATAAATTTTATGAGTTCATTTGTAATTGAATAGAAATTTAGTATTTATAAGACAAATCTACTTAATTACAGGAACTGTGAAACCTGAACTTTGTAATAGTAAGAGAAATCCACTACATCTCTGAAGTTAGTCTAGTTTACTAAGTCATTCTGTGCATAGTTAGTAGTTAGTTAGTTATGTATACTTTGCATGGTTGCTGGGGATGTCATTCTTTTTTTGGAATGTTGTATGAATTATTACATTATAATGTACTGTTGTTTGACCAAATTTGCTATTCAAATGTACTGTTATGTAATGCCACTTTCACTATGGATTCTTAAAAAAATGGCTAGCATGGTTTGCATCCAGCATTTAGTAAGTTAACAGTGCACTATAAAGCCACACACAATCTACAGTTACGCTGATAAATGTGATCAAACAGGTACCATGTACAGGGGTCTATGCAGAGCCTTTGACCAAGAGGATTATGACTTTTTCTACAAGCTTTGAAACCACAAATGTAACATGGTTTAGAAGTTCTGTACCTAACAGACAAATAACAATATACTTAATGATGCGCATTTGAAACCCAAAGGACTCCACTTGGGGCACCATCCTGTTGTCTTTGCTCATAAACTCTATTTCTACTGGTCTACACTAGCTTATGGTGATCATGTATGCAAATTATCTTCTTTTACTCACTGAAGCAGAAAATATAGCTTAATCTCCAAAAGCATCTACGAATCCAAATTTCAGCTTGGTTCTTGGTTTTATACCAACACATATACAGTTAATCCTAAAAAAGACAAACACTATGACATTTGGATCACTGCATTGCCTTTATAACAGTAAACCATCAAATCTTAGAGATCCATGGAATATTAAAATTAACCCTGTACAAATCTATAAAAAGCTACGCATGTACCTCAATCAAAACTCTCCTTCACCAACCATATAGAAACAATTATCACAAAAGGTCCTTAAAGTAAAAGCTCACCCTCTCCTACAGTTTAACTCAACCATTTGGATGTTTTTCACCCTACAATATTGTTCCAGTGTTTCCTTAGTTATCAGAAACTTGCTTCTACTCTATAAAACTTTCATTTCCTTGCCCTGGAATCAAATGAAGGGAGACCCTACCCACTGTTTTAAGCTTAACTTCCCACATACTTCAGCATATGAATTTGCTTCTGCATGGCATAACAAATCATCATCATCAAGCCCCCTTTTTCCCATTTTTACATGGGGTCTGGGTGTCGTGTCAACTTTCACCATCTCTCTCTATTCAGTGTCACTCTCCTGCCTTCTTTGACACTCATGCCTGACTGTTGCAGGTGTTTTCTCACAAATCTATCCACCTCTTTGCTGGATGGCCTTGTTTCATCTTGCCTTCTTCTTGTCTGTCCCAAATCTTCTTCACCACATTGTCTTCTGCTCTTGGCACATGTGCCTGAACCACCATAACATGTTTTATTTTACCCTCTCTGCAATTGGAGCTTTGACTTCTGCTGTTCTGTCCCCATTCCTTTGTCTGTCCCCCTGTGTGCATCCTACCACCCTTCTCAGGTACTTTATCTCCATCACCACAAGCTTCCTCAACTGCTCTGCCTTTAATGCACAGGTTTCTGTATCAGGCAGTTGTACTGGTGACACCACTGGTTTTGTACACCTCACCCTACAGTTGTACTGGTGACACCACTGGTTTTGTACACCTTACTTTTTAGCTTCTTTGGCAATCTTCTCTCATATATGCTACACTTGACAGTCTGTGTCAGTTGGATACAGGTCCTCTGATTTTAGCTTTGACCTCCTCCTGCAGATTTCCATTCTCGTCCACCACCCTCCCAGTTACTGGAAGCTGTTAACCTGCTCTACTATCTTCTCTTCTATCTCAATTCTCAGTTTCTTCTGATCTCAACTATTTGTTGCTAGTACAACTGTCTCATCTGTGCACAGTTTCATCCCATGTGCCTTCAGTTTTACATTCTATTCCCCTATCCTTTGCTGAAGTTCTTGCTCAGAGTCTGCCTGTAATGCTGCATCATCTGCATACAGCAACTTTATCTGTCCCCTCAGACCTGTTTGCTAATGTAGTCCATCATCAGCATGAACAGCAGTGGGTTCAGAGCTGAACCCTGGTGCACATCCACTCCCACTTGGAACCCCCTGTGAGAATAAACACTTTTCATATTTGAGTCATTGGGTCCTTGTACATAGCCTGCAGTAAGTCTACTAATGTTTCTGAGACTTCAAACCACCACTGTACTGCCTAAATCATTTTTCTTTTGACCTTGTCATTGGACTCTTACCTCATCTCTAGCTTCTTCTCAACTATCACTCTCACTGCAAACTTCAGGTCACTTGTGCTGCATCCTGATCTGAATCTGAGCTGCTTGTCTCCCATCTTACCTTCTACTGGTCTATGTATTTGTTTATCAGTCATGCTGTCCAGAGCTTTCATGCAATGTAAAAGGAGTATGATACCTGTGCTGCCCACAGGTGTGCATGCCCCCTTTGTTCTTGAACAGTGGAACTAGTATGCTTATTCTTCAGTCAGCTGGGATATGCCTTTCTTTCCATGCAGCTATGAGTATCCTCAGGAGACATCTCTCCCCTATTGCACCTACCATGTTTATCATATCTGTTGTGACCTCATCTAAGTCTGCTGCTTTCCCTGACTTCTATTCTAGTGGTCTGTTCTTCCTTCTTCTATGGTGGGCTCCTTCTCTTCTCTCACTGTAAGCTGTGACTGGGGCAATACTACTTCTGTTGGGTTTTCTTCATTCAGAAGCTCTTGGAAGTACTTCTTCCAGCTACTTTTGATGTCCCGTGGACTGATGAGCAGGTTGTTACTGCTGGCATCCCTTATGAAGGGTGTCTGACTATCTTCTTTATCTTTCTGTCTTTGCCTTGTAACCTGAAATAGTTTCTGTGTGCCATCACTGACTCACTTTCAAGAAGCTGGTAGGGTGCATGTGATGCCATATTTTTTGCTCTTGCAACTCATTTCTTGGCTTCTTTGTTAGCTAACCAGTGTTCCTTTCTAGCCTGATCCATCTTTTCTATTTCATAAGTTTTCCTGTACTCCTTTCTTTTGATGACTTCCTGGACTTCTGCATTCCATCACCAGCTTTCCTTATATACCTTATTTCCATACATGGCTCAGCCTCATATCTGTTCTGTAGGCCTCACATATGCTGTTTTGAGGTGCTGCCATTCTTCTTCAACTCTTTTCTCTTCTCCCTGAGGTGTTAGAGCCCCAAATAATACTTGAACTGCTGTGCTTTCTCTCCAGTCAACTTCCAGGTCTTCAGCCTGGTGTCTGTTGAACTTAGAACCTTCTCTGACCACTGCTTGCAGCTGATTTTGACAACCAGTGGTTTATGCTGGGGGTCAACTGTTTCACTAGGGATGACTTTGCAATCACTGATTCTAACCCAATGCCCTTTGCTTTGAAGGGAAAAGTCTACCTGAGTTGCATGTTGGCAACTCTTGTATGTGATTGTAAGCCTGTCTCTCTTTCTGAACCATGTTTTGGTTAGTATCAAGCCATTTGCCAGACAGAAGTCCAGAATGCCCTTCTTTAATTCTGCTACCCCACCCATAGGGACCAATGTAATCTTCACATCCTGTATGTCCCAATATGTGCATTCAAGTTACCCATTATTAACACTAATTAATGCCATGTTTTATCTAGCAGGTCCTGCAACTGCTGTTTGAATACACTTTTTTCCTTACCATCACACCCCTGCCCTAACATTAGGCTGGTGTCTAACTGCCATGAGTCAAGTCACTAATTCTGATGACATCCCTCACTGTTTTCTGAAGCCTCTCCCTCACCACAATTTCCACACCACTTCTAGCCTGTCTGCCTCCTGAATACTACATTCTGGATCCCAAGCCAAGTGGCTTTGCTGCACTGCCCTTCCATCATGTTTCCTGGATACATAGGATGTCCAGCCTCCCCTTCCCTCATGTCGTCCACTTCCAAGCTATGGCCTGTCACTGAACCTACATTGAGTATAGCAATTCTTAGTTTATGTTTAGCAGATTGATTTGTTTTATGTCCAGCTTTTGTTTGACAGAGCTATCAGAGGTAAACTAAGCTGGTCAACTGGACACTGGCTGGCCACTAGCTTACTGACCCAGGACTGCTGGGCTTTATGGTGGGCACACATAGTGGCTAACAGATACACACACACACACACACACACACACACACACACACACACACACACACACACACACACCCCTTCCACTGTTAGCATGTGCCTGGTGTAGGTCAGAGTAGGCCGGGTCCTCAACCCACTTATCATGTGCAAATAACCATGCCCATTTGATGAAATTAGTCAACAAGACTAAGAATTACCAAGAGTCATATTTTACACCATTGAATGGCTAGCTTTGCCATGGCATACAGTCTGTGATCTGTGTTCTCCTGTCATGAAGATACTGTGCACCACAGGATATGCCTAAAGTATTTGGTTTATACACTACTTCCCCTTATAGAGCACCATGCAGAGTCCGAGTTACTACCCACAACTCCATTCTTTGATAAGTTTGACATGGAAACATTCAGCATGTTTTTCGGAGATGGGTAAAACCCCACAGAAACACAGGGAAAACATGTAAACTCCAAACAGCCATTGGATGGAAGTCAGGATTGAACCTTGTACCTTGTGCATGGGAAAAAAGAACTTAACCATTATGCATGGCATAGCACAGACACCGGGAAAATTGTAGTTCTCCCTGTCAGGTACTGCCCACTTTCTTACATAGGCCATTAGTCCGACTGATGTCAACAGGTCAGCAGCTGTTATTAAAAAAAAATGCATCATGAAACTGTTTTCAACTGCCTTTATTGTAGAGAGGATGAAAACCAGTATCAAAATACCTAGTTAAGAGAGTTACCACCAGTATCTCTCTGACTTAACAGTACTGATTTGGACAATTCTCTCATGCAGGAGAGGGGAGACAACATGAAAAACGTCAAATGTCTTGATATTTTACAAAAACATTTTTCTGACTTTTTTCTAAGTGTCACAGAAAGCTTTGATACTATATTTAAGCTACCATAATATTAAATAAAGTAGTAAAAACATTGCACATCACAGAGTCTTTATTTTGGTACTGAGATGAAAATATTCATTTTTCATTTGATGATGGTTTTGGTTGTCCTGCACAATTGCATTTCAGTAAGAATGTCCCACTTTGGCCATTAAAATATGGCAACCCTAATAGCTGACCACATATTTTATATTGTGATTCAATTGTAAGTGGTGTTTTCTGTAACAGCAACAGTTTTATAGAAAGTAGTATTAGTCTTACACAGAGAATTACTACGTTGTCATGGTTTGATGAAGTATTAGCATGCTGCAGTATAACAGACCAAGAGAGAGCACTGCAACAGAGGTGGGAAAATGTCATGTAGGGAGACATTTGTGACCCCATTAAATAAAATCTCCTAACACAAAATTAAATAACAGATAGTTATATTTTTGTACTATGCTTGTAAAATACAAATAAAACTGGCAAGCACATCACTCCAATATTCAGGATAACAAAAACAAATTAAAAATCTTTCTACCGCTGTAGACACTGGTGAGTAGCAAGACTTCTTCTTTGAAGTGTTGATAAATGGTTCGTGGATTGCAATGAGAGCTTTGGCACCTCAGAAAGAGTGTGGGTGATGGTCTGTCAGTGATCATAGCGTAGGACTACAAAATGAAAATCCTTGAAAAAGCCAGGCATTTAGCTACTTTCTTTGGCTGGAGCTTTAAAGTAGCTCTGAATAGTTTATAACATGCTCAAAGAGAAACATATATGATGGTCATTCAGGGATAAAATTCCAGTATTCCGGCAATGGAAGATGTCTTGATTTCACAATTTACTCTTATATCTCAAGGAACTAGAAAGACATCAACACACTCAATTATAAACAGGTTATGTAACAAAAGGAAGAAACTGATATATAAGAACAAGAGGGAACTTACTCAGCAGAAGAAGAATACCCTCCACAGCTTTAACAAGCAAATTAGATATCTTGTAAAGCCATCTAAAGCTAATGACAAACCCAAATTAGCAACCCTAACTAAGGACAAGCATAAGGTATTCTTTAGCTATGTCCAGAATCTAAAAGGGTATGCCCAGCTATGTGCTGAACTTGTAGTGGACAATACCATTCCTACTGAACCTGAGAAAATTGCCAACCTGCTAGCTGACAGATTTGGTGCAAACTTCAACCTCTCTGTCCCCACCAGCCATACCCCAAAGCATACCTGACAGCAGTCCTCTGCCTAGTTTTTCCAAGGAGCAGGTAAAAATACACACTCTCCAAGGCCAAAAACAGGGCCTCTATGGGACCAGATAACATCCCAAGCTGCTTACTAAACAATCTAAAACAAGAACTAATGGAACCACTTGGCACTCTGTTTAACCATAGTCTGAGCACTGGCTTTGTTCCAGCAGACTGGTGAACAACAACAGTAATCCCCTTGCACAAAGGGGGCTCATCAACTGACCCTGGGAACTCTAGACCCATAAGTCTAACCAGTCTTATCTGCAATGTCATGGAAAGAATCATCATGGACCTTATCAACAAGCCATAGGTAACCTTCAAACTCTTGAGCTGACCCAGTTTGGCTCTATTAAGGGTATATCAGGCTTATTAAACCTGGTAGACTTCTTTGAGAATGTCACCAAAGCTCTTGATGAACTCCAAACAGTACATATTTTCTGTTTTGACTTAGTCAAGGCTTTTAACACAACCCCCCACTCAGGTATCATTAAGAAACATTCCCAGCTGGGGATTAGCCCTTATAGGTCCATAGATTAGTACTAGGCTAACTGCCCTTGTGAGCCATTTTAAGCCTAGCCAATTATCCCTTGTGAGACTCAAACCCTGCACCTTGTGTTTGTAAGGCAAACACCTTAACCATTAGGCCACCCTCCCAACCCTTGTCACTAGATGGGTAGCCAACTGATTCACCGACAGAACGCATACTATCAATGTTGGGGATTCCACCTCTACCACTAGACCCATTACACTGGCATACTACAGGGACCTGTGCTGGGTCCTCTTTTGTTTAGAATCTATTTCTTGGAAGTCCAGATGAAACCAGATGGCCTGTGGCTTACCAAGTTTGCTGACGATTGCAAACTGGGTGCAATCACAGAGTCCCCCAACAATGTTAACATATTACAAAAGGGGCTAACACAGGCAAATGATTGATGCCAAAGCTGTGGACTAAAGCTGAACACAAAAATGTGCATTATTATTATCCCCTTTGGCAAAGAGAAATTCCTTGGAAATCACAATATTGACAGTCCTCTGTTAAGCTCAAACCCAGTGGTGTGAGATTTGGGAACACAGGTTGATAGCAATCTAAGCATCGATCGCCATGTGTCCAAAGTGGTAGAGAAACCCTTCTACACTGCGTACTTTATAAGTAAGGGCATCACATCCAAGACTAAGGATGTTATAACTCTTTTGTACTCGACCATCATCAGACCACAAATAGACTACAATGCTCACTTTTGCATGTACCTCACCAGACATCTGCAGCAGTTGGATAGACCACAGAGGTTTCTCACCAAGAAAATTCAGGCCGTCCAAAACATCACCTACGTGAAAAGACCAAAAGCCCTGTCACTGTACTCTGTATCTTATAGGCTGCTGACAGGTGACTTGTGCCTGGCCTAGACAGCAGTCTTTGACTTGCCCTAATGGAAATGCTGCACATCTGTAAATCAAATGGGACAAGAGTCGCTCACCCCAGGGATCTCAACCTAGAGTGTGACATTAACAGAACATGCCAAAGAGATAGATATATCTCCCAGAGATTGCCATTCCTCTGGAATAAACTCCCGATTCATGTGAAGCAAAGCTCCTTAATGACCTTATTCAAGTGCAACCTAGAAAATTGGATGGGAGATGCAGATTAATTCTGGGGATAGCACCTATATCCCTCATGGATAGGGGAAGTTGGTGCTAATCATAGACTTGCTATGGGAATAATGACCATCTAACCAAGGTCAGTTAGGGAACATTGGTATAACATGGCTAGGTTGGTAAAGTCCCTAGGGACATTAGCCTAGAAACCTCCTATGAACCACCCTTACATATACCATGACTCTTATTAAGGAGACTTGACATGGATTCTGGGAAGGAGACAAAAAGGCAGTAAGACAAGATTGCATTAATGTCAGACCCACTGCCAGCCACTTTGTAAAAAATGCATTAAAATTTATAAGAAGCAAGAGTAATTTAAATGCATTAAAATAGCTGTGAAAACAAACATACAGTAAAAAACACATTTAGCTCTAATGTGCTTTCCTTTCACAAACTAAAATTTTCACAGCTATTTGCAAGCTACCTCACCCACAATGCACAAAAAGCCATAACAAAAAACAGGCTTCTGCTACAATTGAATGCAGCCTGTCTCTTATCCCACATGGAAAAAGTCCCACTAACAAATTGCTAAGAAAGCCCAATACAAAATATATAATTTTATAAATCTCACTAACCAGCATACCTAACATAGCCACTTACTGACAAATGCAAACATCCTACCCAATTACAAAAAGGGTCATGTTACTATTGGCAACCATTCTTTAAAGTACTATTAACAGCGAGTTTCTGTCAGCCATTATCAAACAAATTCAAAACAGCTAAAATGCTCTACCCACAATGCAACTACAAGCCAAGCACACTTATCTGGACAGACCACAACATTCTATAAATACTACAGGACATTTTTTTTCAAAAGTGGGGTCTACACGGTAGAATTCCATCCTTTCAAACATTAATAACCAAATAACCAACCATCTGTTGTCACATTCAAAAAAGTCATTACTGGAGCACCTTCACCTCCTTCTAACTGCACATGCTTCCTGCAAATCGGTGATCTCACCTCTTATTACCTCTTCATTCTCTCAATTCACATCCTGTTACTGCTTTTCTAATATTAACCCCACACAGGTGCAATACCCTCTTCTACCCTCCCACATCACACCATTCCCCAACTCAGTCTTCCAACTATCTCTAAACATCCTAGTTTTCCCACTCATTCTGGCCACTGTACCTCTCATGCCACCTATCAACTGTATCTGTCACCCATCACCTCCAGACTTCCCAGCACTATTAATTACCGTATTACGTTATATAAACTCACACTGTACATTTGTAAATATAGAAAGGCAAAGAGCTCACCCAGTTGTTAGAACTCCTCTCACTGTAGATGTCAATATACATACATCGTTTGCTTTAATTTATCCATCTTGTTAAAACGTCTGTTTTTTTTTTTTTTCCATTTGCGTACTACCGTATTAGAATATTTCTTAGCCAAAAACATTTGTAGCTCAAAGAATGGGTGTAAGCAATCCAAAAGAATGGTTACTAGACCAAATAAACAAATAAATAAAGAGATCCAGCAAAGTGTGAATCCATACCATGTATAGCATACATCCTTCTATGACAAGGGCATAGCATGCTCTCTAAGTTTGAAAGCAGGACTGTGTACAGTCATTCCGGTTTATGTTGTATTCTGACATGTTTACAAGAAAATAGTACAATATGATCTACTGTAATGAATAAAATAGTTAAGAGAAGCACAGTTTTTAATTTTAGATTTTTACTGTTTTTATCCAGCTTAATATTAAATATCTGAGATTATATATTTATTCCTTTATATGTCCTAGTTTTTATCTTTTTACTACTCATATCTAGCTTAACGATAAACATTTGTAGTTTTTAGATGAGTACTGTATTCTAGTCATGTGATTACTTACTGTGTGAGTTTAATTGTGTCTTTCGGCTTTTCCCGGTTAGGGGTTGCCACAGCGGAACTCCAATCTGCTAATGATTGGTAGTTGATTTTACGTGCCGAGTTACTTGCTCTGACACACAACCTTCAACGAAGGTACGCCCATTCACGCATGTCTCCACGGAGAAGACGCTCTAGCTGAGAATCGAACCAGACAGAGTCTTACTGTGAGGCCACAACGCTACCGCAGCACCACCACCGCAACTCCCACTGTGTGAGTTTAATAAAGTTAAATATTAAACCAAAACTGCTACAACTCATTTATTAAAAAGGGTGTATATTCAAAATAGTTTATAAACATTTTTCTTTACTAATGAGGCTACTACATTTACTTTATATTCTAATCTGCAGATCATTAGCTGCAATTATGTGAAAATAGGTTACTGAAAATCTCTTGAATAGATTAACATTTATTCTGTATGTGTTTAGAAAGTCATCTGCTCTGTGTAGTAGCTGCAGATGCGGACACATTTTGAAGCCTACTTTGCACCTGCAGCAACTATGTTTAAACATACTGCAACCTGTAACTCTCAGAAATGTATCTTAGTTGTATGCTTAAAAATGTAACCCCTAGTTGTGGGCCATAACGTTATAACTGTCAGTGGAACTACAGGCAGGGTTCTTCTGTAAATTGCAGTTCTGTGACAAGGTTTTACAGTGAAGTAACCCATGAATCATAATCCAGCACAGCAGTGAGAGGCACACAGTCCATCTCTCTGCATTTGTATGTGTGGTTGCAAGCTGAATGTAGCACAAGAAATAAAAAAACACTAACAATCACTTACAGGTTACTGTCTAATGCTAACTGTACTCAAATCTATAACCTTTCTTACATTTATGCTCTGCCCTATTATTAACCCCATGGAGTTTGTGAAGCACTAAACTAGTCCAATTAGCTTTTCAGTGGTACAGCTTTTTTTATATCACTGACATTGTATTATATGAATTATCAAAGCTTAGAACTAAGTTGAAAATGAACTTCTGCATGACATTTTTGTAAGACAACTACATTCTGTCTTTTCTCCTTAATGATGTTCTTTTTCCTTACAGATATCATTTACACATTCATGCCTTATTATATCCATTACTTCCTCCATGGTTCCACACTTTGCTATCATCTATGTATTGTTATAATCCTGTTACATTCCCCCTACTGATGCTGAATGAGAAACACAGTGCAACTGCACTGAAAACACCCACAGCACACCTTCTCTGACTAGGTCTAAGCTATGTTTCACAATGGTAGGTCACCAGGCAAACCATAAATGAAGCTGTACATTAGAAGGTTGCATCTAAAAGCCTTATGAAACCTGTCATACTGTTACAATTTTAGCAAGTTTCTGTTCCAGCATTTTATTACTGATGTTTCCTTAAAGACAGCCTCTTCTGGCTGACTCAGCATTTCTCCACTTTTAGTTTATGCTCTAACCTCCTCTTGCAGAGTTGTACAGTATTAAGAGAGCATCTCATTTAATTTTTCTTGGTCATCATTAGCATTTTATTATACAAGTACTCCACTGCATTTTCTACAATGGTCTGCTCTTCTACATCTGTTCCAACATTTTTTAGAGGTATAGTCATAAATTTCAAATAAGGTTTCACTTTGCATAATTGCAACACTGGACTGCAAAACATCCATTTGCTATAGCCTATCAGGGATGTAAAACATTCTCATTCTGTTGTAATACAGCACTGTTTGTGACCATGCCTGTATGGCCAAATGCACTTTCTTTTCTTGACAGATATTATATCTCAGCACAATTTAGCACTTGTTTACTTTCCATGATAAGGTCATAGGTATTATTTTACTTAGTACCCCTTTTGCATATTGCTTTTTTGGTACAGAAAACTCACAAACTGTTTCAACAGGTTTATACGTAGCTTTCTTTTTTGTTATATTACACAGCAGTAAATCCCTTGACACTTTCAGAGGGTTTGCTTTCAGAAAGAGCACCTATTTCTTACTTTAGCAACAACAAAATACCTTTCTCTGTCAGACAGTTTTACTTTTGGAATCAGAACCTTTTTCATAACAACAAACATTATTTTCCCTGTCAAAGGGTTTTACTTTAAAAAAACACCTTATACTCGCTTTAGTTTTACAAAATATCATCCTTGTTTTAGTAAATCCACTTTGTTACACTGCCCCATACTGTATTTATTTATTTTATTTTATTTATTTAACATTTGCTTACTTAGAAAGTCTGACTTGGAATGATCCAATTTTCAGCGGAGGCCTGCGAAGAAATGTTCCAGATGCATGTCTTTGTCATGTGGGAGACAACCAGGACATCTACAGAAAACCCACACAAATGCATGGAGGACATATAGACTCCGCACAGAAGGAACGCCAGCCACGAATCAATACAGAGAACCTCTTGCTGTGAGATGACAAAGCTAACTGCTATGCCACTGTGCCATCTTCTGTCTTCAGTGTAGCATCAACAAAACATTTCATTTTCTAGTCTATTCTTTCACTGCCACAAAAACCCACTTTTTTTTTGGTGTAGCTGCACAAATGAGTACAAGGCAAATATTCTTGTACATATTCCGGTTCCTCAGTGTTATCAATTTAGTAATCAGGAAACTATTAGCTTGACACTCAGTTTTTTTTTTTTTTACTGTAAATGTCCCACTCACTTGGTGCCTTCTTTCTAACAATCATCTTTTTTTATTGCAAACATCTCCCACTCACTGGTTCCTTTTTCTCAACAGAAAGTTTGATGACATCCCACAAAACATCCACAAATTGTGTTCCTAGTAGTAGGGCAAACAGCACAATGTAGAAATTTTACTGGGCTTAATTCTTGGTATCGATACTTTTGAACTTTTTCAGAAACACCATACCACTGAATTTCTAGCCTCAGTGGCATTTTAGACACTGCTTAGACAGTGGTTAAATGATGTACTGTTGTCATGATTTCCCAGTGCATATATTTCAGAATTGTCTAACTTAGTTTTCTCAAAAAAGTACAATACTTTTCCATAGTACAACATACTCCAGACTATACTAATACTTTTCTTCAGTACAACATACTGCAGACTATTTGACTTACATTTACAGAATAACAGTGTAACTGTTTTCGTTAATATGCCATTGATCAGGGCATAAAGTTCTTACAACAATTTTAAATCAGTTACTGTTTCACTTTTTGAAAGCACACAACCTCATTGCACTTTGTATTTACACCAATGCTTGTTTTTTTGCCATACCACCTTTCAACACTGCATTTTCTTGCATATTCTTAAGACACAACCTAAGCTACCTACTTGAATTTCAAGCCTACTGTATATAGCAGTTTCCACTTATATATGATCAAAACGTACCTGTACTTGCTACTGAAACTGCTGTACCTGTACTTGCTACTTAAACTGTTGAATAACTGTGATTGTATTGAGATGTATTTTGTCCTTTGAACTGTTGATTTTGTGCATTTATTTCTATGTGGAGCTTTTCTCTCCAGACCTCCGCTGGAAAAGGACTTGCATCCTGTCAGACTTTCCCAGTTAACAAATATAATAAATAAATATAATTTACTGACAAAACTTTTCACAGCTTTCCCTAAGTCAAGAATAACTTGATAACAAAATGTATAGAAATGCTTAGTTCAATTTATTTAGTATTGCCTAGTTTTAATTCTGTAGAATTGCTTAGTTTAACTTTGTCAATTTCCTGTTTGGTGCTTTTCTCCCTGGGCCTCTACTGAAAATGGACATATATCCAGCTAGACTAGCCCGGTTAACAAATGTAAAATAAAAATAAATAAATAAAATAATGTTCAGCTCATTTCACATGCAAAAAGCTACTGTTTGCAATTTGAAATTTCACTACCATTTTGTCATACTCACTACTTGCTTCAGTAATTTATTTAACTATTATTCTTGAGCACATACTTTAGTTTTCAAGAACATATTTCTAAGACATTTCTTTCAATAGCTTAGTACATTCATTATGCATATCTTTGGCAAGCAATCTTCCAGCAATTTAACAAGCACTTTCCTTTGGTAAGCAACCTTTCAGTAATTAACTATACACATTTTAATAAACAACCTTTCAGCAGTTCATATCACTCTAAGCATTCAACAGTATTTATAATTCTGCCACTGTCTTCTATGCCAGACCATTATTTTTAAACTTAGTTCAAAAATCCTTTCATATATTTCACTCTCACAAGACTAGCTTCTGTCTCTGCTTATTTTACACTCTCTATGATATGGATATGGTAAATAAAGAAACCTAATGACTTGATTCAGTGTTATTTAACAAGTAGCAGTTAAAATCTGCATTAAAGTCTGAGTTTAGTGAACCTAGTTAAAGTAATCTCCAAAAATAAAACATCTCTTCAGAACACTCCATTTAGCCAGCCAACAGTAAAGACTTCAATCACCACTACTTTTCTTGAGGAGGGTGATCCCCCACCCAAAATTAGACCTAAGGGAAGGGGAAAGCAAATAATCTCTTCTTAGTGAAAATTTAAACATCTGACTTCCAGAAAATAGTGTAAGAGTATAAAAATGCAAATATCAAACAAAACACTTGCATATAAAATTATATTACACACAGGGTGTACAAGAGCTCTAAAATGCAAAATGAGTAAAACAAAAGCAATTACACTAACACTTGGGCTTACTGAAATAGCATGCAATGGCATACCTTATTTTAAGGTAAAACTGCATCTGAAATATGGACTTCATTAAAAGACATACTGCACAAGTTTAAAATTAAATGGATGTTCTCTGTAACTAGTAGGAAATGTCAATTCTATGAACATAAAAGCTAGCAGGAAAAAAGGTCAGCTGTGTAAGTAAACTTAAACATAATGGTAGATCTCTGAATCATCAGTGTTATGGCAGTCTTAGTGATATAGGTTATATCTTGCAAAGGATTAAACAACTGGCCAGCTTCCAAAGCTTCATGCCATCTTCCACATGCCCAAACCATTAGCTTGAGCTGAACTGACTAAAAGTTAGGTTTGGGCACCAAGCCCTTCAGAACTTTTGTGCCAACTGAGAGAGGGAGGCTAAGCCCTGAGAAGACATTGCTAGGGAAAGAAAAAAGATATATGTGCACACCATGTCATACAAAGACAGACAAAAACAAGGAGGAAGGAAGGAGCAGCTACTGCAGTAGTGATCATTTAAACATCTACTACTATAGTAAGTTTATTTTCACATCTGTACTTTGTTTATCACATGGATCACTGCTGCAGTAGCCATAGCTATTGGATATACTACTACAGCTTTAGATAACTGGGAGGAGGAAGGAGAAGGGTGCAGTAACCCCTGGTGAATGGTCCTAGCAAAGCCTCTCCTAGACCAGGAAAAGAAATCTTGTTTATAGGGGCTTGTAGATGTATTTTCAGATGACTATGTTTCTGCTTCTAGACTACTTCTAGAGTCTAACCCTTTCCAAAAATCCACTGATGAAGCCATGGGTCTGGTATAGTGAGCCCTGACCTTGTCTAAAATAGTTTTGTCGTGGTGGGAACAAAAAAAGACAATAGCCTGAGACAGCTATGTGGAAATGGTCTGTTTTCACACAGATTGGCAATTCTTCTGACCTCCACAGAAATGAAGAACTGATCAGACATTCTGAATGATGTTTGTTCTGTCAAGACAGTACCTGAGCTGTCTGTGGGAAACCAAGTTATGGAATATCCTTTCTCTCTTATTTATGGGTTCTGAAAGAAAGCAGTGAGATTGATAGCTTGACTTAAGGTAAATTCTGATACCACTTTAAGAATAAAAGAAGGATTAGTTTTCAAAGAAACCCTACCTCTGTGAAATATGGGATACTGCTGACCCACCATAAGAGTTTGCAACTCAGATACTCTTCTTGCAGAAGTCAGATAAATCAATAAAACTGATTTCCATGTTAAGAACCTCAAGACAGGCAGATGAACTGGTTCAAATGGAGCAAGTGTCAGCTTTTCTAACACAAAGTCAAGATCCCAGTGAAAAAACACAGGTTTCCTGAGAATTGTCTTATGAAAAACTCATTCCAGAAATATTTTTACATGAACCTGTATTGAAGGAGGGCAGACATACTGAAATGGCTGAGAGACGAACCTGACCAAGAGTAAGACAAACCATTTGATAGCAACTCACAAAAAATATTGTGAAACCAGAAAAACACTATCCTTGAATGGGTGCTAGTTATTTGTTGGTACCAATTAGAAAACATTTTCCATTTGCTAATATATGATCTTTTAGTACCAGGTTTTCTTGCCTCCATTAGTATGTGCTGCAGGTCCTATAAAACCAGGTGCCTAAAAGGTATTAAGACCCTAACATCCAGGCAGTCAGCTGCAGTTGTTTGAGGTCAGGATATATCAAACACTCAAAATATAAAAAACAAAAATACTTTAAAACAACAAAAAGGCAACATGGCAGCAAGGACACTCTCCTCAATTTATTTTTAGCGCTTTCATCTCAAACAATGATAAGAGTTCATCAAATGACATTAAAATTAAAAAATGCCCTTAAATACTTTAATAAGATCACATGACAGTAACTACACCATTTCGCCATAAGGCAAGGTTTAGTGTATTCCATAGAACTAATAGATCTCTCCATGAGGTTCTTCAAGTTATGAACTCTCTTGTATACAATCAAAGGCTTAGTGTTTATTTTATGCATAAGTACATGATCTTCAACCAATACAGACCATTTTTGAAAATAATGTCCTTGACAAGTTCACAGTCTACAGTAAAACTAGTAACAAAAGATAACTTAAACTAGTTCATAACATCCCTGTTATTACTGGCAAGTTTACATTAAGGGTAATGTCACTCCCTCCAAGCCCTTGGGGTCCACTCAAATCTATACCAATTAAAATCAGTGCAGAAACACCCAAATTCCATTTATTTATTACTTCCATTTTGATCTCCCTCACAAAGTCAGCAGGGTATTCTCATTTAATAAACATACTCTCTAACAAGTTCTGTGTGGACTCTGCATGTCCTCCTCATGGTTGTGTAACGTCTAAAGACATGCAGGTAGGTGCATGCGTGAATGGGTGTGCCTTCTTTGAAAGTTGGGCATCGGGCTAGCAACTCAGCACTGTAGAAATTCACTGCCAATCATTAGCAGACCGGAGTTCTGCTGTGGCAACCCCTAACTGGGAAAAGCCAAAAGACAGCAGGCACTCTCTAACAGGGCACACTCAGTTAGAAAAGCATTATAAAGGGACACCATCCATGAAGCCCTGACAAATTGCCCCTTAACAACTGCTTTCTTTTGGGGCCTGGGGTGGGAGCTATTAAAATGTAAGAATGAATTGGAGTATGTAGGTTTTCTAAAAATCATAGAAACATATCTACAATTCTTCAAGTCCTTAACTAGATTGACATCAACTTAATCATTACTCATCACATGAGAACATTTTAGGAACTCAGTTGTACCACTTATATATTCAAGAAACATCTCCACTTGTTGCTTACCACCCTTCCAGATGATAAATATATCATCCGGGTATCTTAGATATAATTCACAATCTTGAAAAAGCACATGTGGAAACAAAAATCTATGTTCCCATTCACACATAATGCTGTTAGCATATAAAGGCCCACAGGACGCATCCATTGCAACACCTCTTTCTTGTAGAAATAATTGCTCATCAAAAAATATAAAGTTGTTGGTCAATACAAGCTCCATCATTTCTACATATAAATGAATCTTATCTTGTGGTAAACCTTTCCTAAAAAGGTATTCATGGAACCAGTCCAAACCCACATCATGCAGTATGACCGAAAATAAATCTTTAGCATCAACAGTTAGAAAAAGACAAGATTCATCAAATCTCAGCATGTTACATTTACTTAGAAAGTCCCATGAGTACACACATAAATGTTGTTCCTGCTTGAGAAAACCCTTTAATTTTGCATCCAAAAATTTAGCAAAAGTTGATGTAATAGAATTTTGGGCATGCATAATTGGGTGCATAGGTGGATCCCTTAAATTTTTATGTAATTTGGGCAGCCCAAAGATAGTGGGAATGACTGAAGTAATCACTTTTAAAAACTTAAATTCTGACAAAGAAATACGTTGCTCCAAGAGCATGTCACTCAACTGAGTGGCAAGCCTACCATACGCAATATTCAGTTCATTCTTTGAGACTTTACTATATATATATATTGCTAAAAAGTATTGCATACATTTTGTTAAAATAATCCTATAAATCCATAATCACCATCCCCCCGCCTTTGTCTGGCTGCATAATTCTAATTTTCAACCCTTCTCAGAGTTCTTAATAATTCATTTTCTTCAAAACTTAAATTATTTAACACATTTAACCTTCCTTTCAACCCATGTCTTAAATCTATCTAACACAATCTTTCAAATAATATTAAGGTCAGATGCAATGGTAGGTTACATACACTAGGGACCCAAAATTCTGTCACTGTATCATCACCTCTATTATTTAGCAAGATGTTAAAAATCAAGCTTCCTTACAAAAAGTTACAAATCAAGTAAAATATTGGCTATATCAGTTCTTACCGATGGAACAAAGGTAAGTCCCTTGGAGAATAGATTTGCCACATTTTGATCTAGGCCCTGTGAGCTGAAATTAAAAACTTTAAAGTCCCCTGTGTTATTAACAATAATCTGTGGCATATTTGTGGTTATTACATCCATTTCAGGACTCCTCATTTCCAGTACTGATTCAGATTCCTTCCATCTCTCCATACTTGATGAAAGGAGGTCTGCTGATGGTGGGAATGATTTGGGAACTAATTTGGATAGGCTTGAGTTTGATATCAGCCCTGATTCTGTTGTTTTTCCTTTAGCCTCACCAAATGATGCAAGGCCGGTTGTTCTAAAGGGGCATTACCCTCCTGAAGGTTGACTACATCCATATTGATAGCTCCCCTCATGTCATTAGTTGAATACAAACTGTGCGCCAATCAACAGCCCCATTCCTGAGAACACCTAGGATTCACTCTCACTTGTTACTTATGAAATTTGGAAGAAAAAATGATGAATGTCCTATTTAAACACATGTTGGAAAAGTCTGGGCATAATATCAAATTTATAGTTATTGAACAAGAGAGGGTGAATCTTAGGGGTGGTCCCTGCAACTATGCCTAGAGAGCAGGGAATTATATTAGATTCTGTGTTTAAAAGCTGCTGGATGGCCTGGGTTGAATGAAATGGCATCCATTGGCTGTGCTTTGAAATTAAAAGCACAGTGTAGGTAAATATGTGAATGTTAGCTACCTGGAGCTATACATATGTATATATACATTTTCTTATCTTAAATTTTATGCTTAGCATGTTTTGTGTACTTTTTATTTAATAAAAATAACATGACAGTCACTGCACCATTTTTTCATTTAAAGTATTTAAGGGTGTTTTAGGATTTTATTGTCATCTGATGAAGTCTTATCACTGTGTGAGATGAAAGCACCAAGAATAAATTGAGACGACTGTCCTTGCTGCCGTGTTGCCTTTTTGATGCATCAAACACTCCTTGTCTTGTGTGAGTAAATCCAAGCTGTGAAGAAGTTTGCAGTAACTGCCCTTGGAAATTTGCAAAAGTGGGACAACCACTGTTCCCCGGGCAAGAAGGAAGCCATCACAGTGATCTTTCTGAATCTTCAGAAGTACCCTGAATATTAGTGGAAAGGATGCAAAACCATACAGGAATACTCCTGTCCATGGAAAGGAAAAGGTATCTATCATCCAAGCTTTCTTGTATGGAGTCCAGAAGCAGAATTTAGCCAGTTGATTGTTTAGAGAGGAGACAAAAAGGCCAAAATAAGGTATTCCACACACATGAAGACCCCTTATTTAGCTTCCATTCATGATGGTCTGCCTTGGACCTGTTCAGTTTGTCTGCCACACCATTTTGCTCTGACAGAATGTAAGATTCTTGTAGAGTAAGAGCTGTGCTGTAAAGCTTTATCCCATGCTAACATGAGTAGTCTGCATAGGGGTAAGATCTGGTTCGCTCCTGTTTGTTTATGTACTGCATCACTGTGGTTTTGTCTGAAAAGACTTGAAGAATTCCTGGGGATCCCAGATTATCCAAAGAGCCTTTATAAGAGTAATTACAGTTATGTCCGTGTGTCTTGGTTTGTCTTTTTTTACCCTTTTTATGCCCACTGACACTACTCCTCAAAGAAAGTTCAGGGACAACATTATGACTGACTGCTTTGGAGCAGGACTAGAGAATGGGAGACTTCGATTCTGCAAACTTTGATGACACCATCAACTGCTTGCCTTTTTTACAAACCCCATAATCGTAATTTGAAAAAATGTTGGGTGTTGATGCTAGAACAAAAGAGATTGACAATACTATTGTGTCTTTCTCATGTGGTGTCTTGCGAGAGGTATCATGAGAATCATAGATGCCATAAGACCCAAAATCCAGAGGTATTCCCTCACTTGGCTGTCTTGAGTGAAAAACTCCTGGAACAGATCTTAATATACATATATTTTTTCCTCGGGAAACAATGTTCTTTGTATCAACTTGGTTACCAGACACTCTAGAAACAAAATCGTGTGCAAGAGAGATAGAAAATGTTCTGAATGTTCTCCTGGAATCCCAGCCTATGAAGGAGATCTCTTATCAAATATACAGATTACTGACACTTTGAAAAAGACTCTGCAAAGATAAGCAAGTCATCTCAATATGGAAAAATATGGGTACCCTGTAACCTGCAAGGCACTAATACTGGAGCTAGACACTTTGTGAACACTCCTGGAGTAGTGGATACCCAAAGGATAAGGCAGAGGACTGATATGATACAGATACACAAAATCTTAAGAAACATCTGAAATCTACATAAACATGAATATCATGATATGCATATTATAAATTTAAGGTTACAAAAACTCATATCAGGAAGAAGAGGCACTGGGGAGTGGGGGGGGGGTTGCAACTGTATTTAATTGAGGCTTAGATGTATCACACAGTGATATATATGCTGTATAGTAATAACTATGAGGAGTGGGGGGGTTGCACCTGTATTTATATGATGATTAGATGTATTCCACAGTGATATATATGCTGTACAGTAATAACACTGGGGAGTGGAAAGGCTGCACCTGCATTTATATGAGACTTACATGTATCTCACAGTGATATATATGCTGTACAGTAATAACACTGGGGAGTGGGGGTTTCTTCTGTATTTATATGAGATTTAGATGTATCCCACCATGATATATATATGCTGTACAGTAATAACACTGCGGAGTGGGGGGTTTGCACATCTATTTATATGAGACTTAGATGTATCCCACAATGATATATATGCTGTACAGTAAAAACACTTGTGGTTGGGATTGAACTTGTATTTATATGAGGCTTAGGTGTATTCCACAGTGATACATATGCCGTACAGTAGTAACACTGGGGAGTAGGAGGTTGCATCTGTATTTATATTAGGCTTAGATGTATCCCACAGTGATATATATATGCTGTGTAGTAATAACTCTGGGGAGTAGGGGGGTTGCACCTGTATTTATATGAGGATTAGATGTAATCCACAATGATAAATATGCTATACAGTAATAACACTGGGAAGTGGGGGTTGCACCTGTATTTACATGAGGTTTAGCTGCATTCTGCAGTGAGATATATGCTGTACAGTAGTAAGACTGGGGAGTTGAGGGGGTTGCTCCTGTATTTAATTGAGGCTTAGATGTATCCCACTGTGATATATATGCTGTATAGTAATAACACTGGGGAGTGGGGGTTGCACCTGTATTTATATGAGACTTAGCTGTATCCCACAGTGATAAATATGCTGCACAGTAATAACACTGCGGAGTGGGGGGTTTGCACATATATTTTTATAAGACTTAGATGTAGCCTACAGTGATATATATGCTGTAGAGTAATAACATGGGGGGGTTCACCTGTATTTATATGAGGCTTAGATGTATTCCACAGTGATACATATGCTGTACAGTAGTAACACTGGGGAGTGAGGGGTTGCATCTGTATTTATATTAGGCTTAGATGTATCCCACAGTGATATATAAGGTGTACAGTAGTAATACTGGGGAATGGGGGGGAGGGGTCAACTTTGTATTTATATGAAACTTAGATGTATCCCACAATGATATATATATTTTTAGAGTAATAACACTGGGGAGTGGGGGGTTGAACCTCTACTAATATGAGGCTTAGATGTATCCCACTGTCATATATGGTAATAACACTGGGGAGTGGGGAGGTTGCACCTGCATTTACATGAGACTTACATGTATCCTACAGTGGTATATATGCTGTACAGTAATAACACTTGGGGTGGGGGGTTTGCACCTGTATTTATATGAGACTTAGATGCATCCCACAATGACACATATGGTGTACAGTAATTAGGAAGGTTTGTGGCCTGCACTGTGGTGGCAAGACAGGTAGCTTACATCCTTCTAAGTTGTGAACTGCTGATTGAGGGCTCACTGTCTGTTATTCTAAAAGTGTATTAGCTCTGGTTTAAGCACTTGGGCTTCAGGCCAGTTATTTTACATTAAGAAGGTTTGTGGTCTGCACTCTTGTGGGAGGAGAGGCTGGACTCTGCCCTTCTGAGCTGGGAATTTCTGGTTAAAGGCTTATAGTGCCTGCATATTTGAACTGTTTCTTACTGAAATTGGTACACCTTGTTTGCTGTAACATAGACTAGATCCAGGCCTGCTGAATCTAGCTTTATTTGTATGCTTGTTGTTTGTTTGCTTGTTATTTCCCTGAAACGCTAATTCCACCTAAAACGCGGCTTTTCAGCACTTCTGTGGATCCCTAGTGATATCTGCATTGCTTACTGTACTTATTTCCTTGTTTCACTTGAAAGAAAGTTACTGTTTGTCGTTTTTGCATTGAAGTTACCTGTAACACATTGCATTTAAGTTACCTGGCACTTGCTCACTAAAGCAATTATATAAGTCAGCACTAAAAAATTAAAAGCACTACACCCTCACAAACTCCCCTTGAGTACCTTGTTCCCCATTGGCCCTTTTTTCAATTATAAAGGAATTCCCAATACTATTCTAGCATGTCCAAAGGTCAGTTGTCAATCTCCTCTCGGTCCAGCTGGTGAATCTGGGAATCTTGAGGCAATGTTACAACTGCCTCATGTACACAGACAACCCTCTCCTCCTCCCAACAAATTCCAACACATGTGAAAGATGCAACCATATAGCCATACTGGAGGCTAAGCTCTCTCAACTCAGTACTGGCGAAACCAGTCAGGAGGAGAAGGAAACCACACTCACTACAATTCCAGTCTCACATAGACCTACCACGACAGCAAACCAAACACATAAACACACAAAAACATACTCGGAGGCTCTAAATAAAAATCTGCCTAAGCAGCAGAGACCTCCAAAGCAGACACCCAAGCAACCGCTACCCTAAAACAAAACACGTGCAAAACATAGCTCACAAAACCAGTGTGCCGAACAGTCACAGCCCTTAAGGCTAAACAACACACCTGATACACTTGTAATAGGTGACTCTATCGTCAGGCACACTGACGTCCCATTCACCAGGCTGAACAAGGAGAAGGTCACAGTGAGCTGCCTGTCGGGTGCTAGGATCCGCCACATAACACAAGCACTCAGTTCACTCCAAGGCAAGTACAAATATGACTCAGTCATTGTCCATGCTGGTGTGAATGACCTGAGATGTACCTCCCTGGACTACATGAAAAGAGACATAGAGGAGCTCTCTGAGCATGTAGCCCAGGCCGGTATGACACTGACCTTGAGTAGCATCTTACCCTCACCAAGAATGATGCCACAATATGAAAACAAGATGATCAATTTCGACAATTGGCTTAAGTATTGGTGTCATTCAAAGGGGATCCAATGCCTGTCAGCCTGGGATGACATGCTCGACAAGCCACGATGCTTCGCTAGGGATGGCTTGCACCTGTCACCCCTGGGCTTTCGGATATTGGCAAAGGCTCTTGCTACCCCCATAGTGCCTTTTTTAGGCAAGGCTCAAAAGACAAACCCACCTCCATAGGTATCACAAGGGATAAGAAACTAAGAGTAATGCTACTCAATGCCAGAAGTTTAAACCTCAAGATGCACGCACTCGAAACTCTCCTTAGCATTGAGAACATTTATATCTGTGCAGTAATAGAAACCTGGTTCAAGGCTCCCGAGAGCACCCCAGAACTACCAGGTTATACCTCATACCATGCTTTTCTGCCCCAAAACTTGGACCGTATCACAAAAGGAGGGGGAGTATCAATATTCGTCAGATACCCACACCTCCAGGTTGGTGGCACAGCACGAAGCATCAGAGACTATCCATGTGCAACTAACAGTGGGTAAAACTGCCTTCTAGTTTATAGCCTGCTACAGACCACCCTCCCAAACCCAGGAACCCCACTCGGCCTTCCTGAGAACACTGGAAAATATGAAGGTCTCTCCAAACACCATTATATTGGGCGACTTCAACTACCCAAACATAGACTGGGAGCATTACTCTAGCTCCAACACCCTAGCCCAAACTTGTTACCACTCCCACAAGAGGGGAAACCATACTGGACCTGATCATGACCAACATGGGGACTCTATGCTCCAGACCAGAAGTGTATCCCTCACTGGTAAGATCAGACCATAAACTAATCTCACTGGATATTCACATCCCAACTCCACCCCCTGCCCTGAAAACCACAGTGAAAAACTTCTCTAAAGCAAATTTCACACTCCTCAAAACCGAGGTGGAATCCTTCAAAGCCCCCGGGCCTGTGGAAAATACGGCCCAGACCGCAGAATCCTTTATAAACGCATTCTATGAACACCTTCAGGAATGCATGGATCATGCAATCCCAAATAAAACCAAGACCCAGTCCTCCGAAGGCAGACGTCCTGTCTGTTGGACCCGAGCCATAAACAAACTATACAATAGAAGGAGGAAGCTAGTACATGATAGCGCAAAATCCCAAAAAAGGAAGGCATCTCTGATCAGTATTAGCAAAAAACTACGGGCACTCATAAAATCGTCTAAGGCCAGCTTCGAGAGAAAAATTGCACAGGACACTAAGGATAATCACAAGGCTTTCTTTAGTTATGTTAGGAACCTGGGTGGGAATTCCCAGATATGCTCAGAATTAGTCCAAAATGACAAAAATACACGAACCCACAGACATTGCCAACATCCTAGCTGACAGGTTCAGCGCAAACTCCCCACCAAAGGGCAAATATCTATCCCAGCAGAGTGCTGCCCCTGACATCTCAGATGCTCAGGTAAGAGCTGCCCTCTCCAAAGCAAAAACACAGCATCAATGGGACCAGATGGTGTCCCGGGCTGCGTCCTACATGAACTCCAAGTAGAGCTAAACCCAAACATAAAACTACTGTTCAGTCTCAGCCTTACTACAGGATATGTACCCAAAGAGTGGCGTACAGCAACAGTGGTCCCTCTCCACAAAGGTGATGCCTCAATGGATCCTGGAAACTATCGCCCCATAAGCCTGACTAGCTTGGTCTGCAAAGCTATGGAAAGGATCATCATGGACCTCATAAATAAAGATATTGGGGACCTACAGACACTGGATCCTACCCAGTTCGGCTTTGTTAAGGGCAGATCCTACCTCTTAAACCTGGTCAATTTCTTTGAAACAGTCACCAAGGCCATTGACAAGGGGAAGGTGGTCCACACAGCCTACCTGGACCTCGCAAAAGCCTTCGATACAATACCCCACTTGGGCATTATAGATAAGCTCACCAGCTTAAATATAAACTCCTATGTCACTAGATGGGTTGCAAACTGGCTCAAGGACAGAACCCACATGGTTAGAATTGCTGGAGCCATGTCAGACTCCAAACCAGTTACAAGTGGCATCCCACAAGGCTCAGTCCTGGGACCTCTCTTGTTTGGTATATATTTCTCGAAGGTACAGGCCAACACGGAAGGACTGTGGCTGACCAAGTTCACAGATGACTGCAAACTGGGCGCCATAATCGACTCTCCAGCCGACACAAGCATCCTCCAAAAGGGCCTCATGGAAACTGGTGCCAGAGCCATGGCCTCAAGCTAAACGCCAAAAAGTGTATAGTCATCCCCTTTGGCAAAAACAAAGTGCCCACAAATTACCACATAGGTGGTAATCCATTAAGTACAGAAGAAGTAATTAGGGACCTGGGGACCCAAGTTGATAGCAATCTCTCATTTGACAACCACGTGGCCAAAGTGGTTAGAAAAACATTTTATATAGCCCACCTAATCATGAAGGGATTCACATCTAGATCAGGGGAGGTCATCGTGCCTCTTTACTCATCCCTCATCAGGCCCATAATTGAGAACAATGCCCCTTTGGGATGTACCTTACCAGACACCTGCAGCAACTGGAAAGACCCCAAAAGTACCTCACCAAGAGGATCAAAGGGCTCAAACAGATGCCATATGCTGCCCGGTTAAAGAAACTCCAGCTCTACTCAGTGGCATACTGCCTGCTCAGAGGCGATCTGTGCCTGACGTATAAAGCCATGTCCAACCCGGAATTAATGGACATGCTGCACCTCAGAAAATCCAAATCCCATCGAGCTACGCGCTTGAGAGACTTGAACCTCAGCACTGAAATAAATAGGACATGCTGGAGGGACAGATTCATAACCCAGAGGCTCCCTTCACTCTGGAATAAAATCCCAGTCCAGGTTAGGGAGAGTCCCTCATTGACTCTCTTCAAGAGGAATCTTGATGAGTGTATGGGAGATCGTAGGTTTACCCCGGGTATCACTTCTGTGTCACTGTTAGACAGAGGCACAGTATACTAACCTCAAAAAAGGGCATAGCAAAATTAATTGAAAATGGGTGGCGAAAGCCAAACACACTCTGGCTAGGCTTACAAATGCCTTAGGGCAGATAGCCTAGTATGAACCTATGAACCTATGAACAATGGGGAGTGGGGGGTTGCACCTGTATTTATATGAGGATTATATGTATCCCACAGTGATATATATGCTGTACAGCAATAACACTGAGGATGGTGGTTGCACCAGTATTTATATGAAGCTTAGATGTATTCCACAGTGATATATATGCTGTACATTAATAACACTGGGGAGTGGGGCTTTTCCCTGTATTTATATGAGGCTTAGATGTATCCCACAGTGATATATATGCTGTACAGTAATAACACTGGGGAGTGGGGGGTTGCATCTATACTTATATGAGGCTTATATATATCCCACAGTGATATATATGCTGTAAAGTAATAACACTGAGGAGTGGGGGGAGGTTACACCTGTATTTATATGAGACTTAGATGTATCACACAGTGATATATATGATGTACAGTAATAAAGCTGGGGAGTGGGGGACTGCACCTGTATTTATATGAGGCATAGATTTATCCCACAGTGATATTTATGCTGTACATTAATAACACTGGGAAGTGGGGGGGTTGCACCTGCATGTGTTGCTGGAAGACTTGTATACCTTTAACTTCTGAAGTAGAATTGCAGATATGGAAGTACTGCAGATTGTAACTCTATGCATCATAGTGTGTGTGTGTGTACATGTCTGTTGGGTAAGTTGGCTGACAACAGGAATGAGATGATTCAGCCATTCATGATACCTAGCTGGAAAAACAATGGAAACAGCAATAACATGAGAACCTTTGAGAAACATAGGTTCATAGGTTGGTACTGGGCTATCTGCCCGAAGGCATATATTAGCCCAGCCACATTGTGCGGTATTCACCGCTCCTTTAGTTGTTCCCTAGACCCTTGTACTAGCAGCTAGTACCCTTGGCCCTTATCTAGTAGTGCTGTTGGTGTGATCCCCAATGTGAACTTTCTGTTACCCATCCACTCATCAAGGTTCCTCTTGAAGAGTGATTGTGAGAGGCTCTGTCTTATGTAGATCGGGACCCTGTTCCATAGTAAGGGAAGACTCTGTGAAGGGAATCTATCCCTCCAGCATGTTCTATTCATTGTTGTGTTGAGGTTTATATCCCTAGAGCGTGTAGCTAGAGTAGATTTGGTTTTGCTAAGATGGAGCATGTTCAACAATTCTGGGTTGGACATGGCTCTGTACGTTAGACAGAGATCACCTCTGAGAAAGCGGTATGCAACAGAGAACAGTCTTAACTTTTTCAGTCGTGCTGCATATGGCAACTGTTTGAGGCCAGTAATCCTCTTGGTTAGATACCTCTGTGGTCTCTCCAGCTGCTGGAGATGTCTAGCCAGGTACATTCCAATTGGTGCATTGTACTCAATAATGGGTCTGATGAGGGAAGAGTAGAGGGGCACCATTACATCCTTAGATCTTGATGCAAAACCTTTCGTGATCAGATGGGTCACATAGAAAGATTTTCTAACCACTTTGGCAACATGGTTATCAAAGGAAAGCAGACTATCAACTTGGGTCCCTAGATCCCTTATTTCTTCTTCAGATTTCAGGGGATTACCTCCTATGTTGTAGTTTGCGGGTACTCTGTTTTTTCCAAAGGGGATTACTACGCATTTTTTTGCATTTAGCTTGAGACCATGGCTTTGACACCATGCATCAGTCTCATTTAGGCCCTTCTGGTGGATCTCCATGTTGGCCGGAGACTCTATTATAGCACCCAGTTTGCAGTCGTCCGCAAACTTAGTCAGCCACAGCCCTTCTGTGCTTGCCTGTACTTCTGAGAAGTATATGCCAAACAGGAGGGGCCCCAGGACAGAGCCCTGAGGTACACCACTCATTACTGGTCTGGATTCGGACATAGATCCCACTACTCTTACTTTATGGGCTCTGTCTGAGAGCCAATTTGCGATCCATTTTGTGACGTAAGGGTTTATGCCCAGGCTGGTGAGCTTATCAATAATACCTGAATGGGGAATGGTGTCAAATGCTTTAGCAAGGTCAAGGTAAGCCGTGTGTACCTCCTTTCCCTTATCTATAGCCTGAGTAACTGTCTCAAAGAAATCCACCAGGTTCAGGAGGCATGATCTGCCCTTGACAAAGCCGAACTGTGTGGGGTCCAGTGACTGGAGGTTCCAAATCTCTCCATTTATGAGTTCCATAATGACTCGCTCCATAGCCTTACAGATCAGACTGGTCAGGCTTATTGGTCGGTAGTTCCCAGGGTCAGTTGTGGCCCCATCCTTGTGTAGCGGGACCACTGTTGCCGTGTGCCACTCTATGGGCACATATCCTGTGGAGAGGCTGAGACTGAACAGGGTATTAAGCTGCGGGGTTAATTCCTTTTGGAACTCGCATATGACACAGCCTGGGACACCATCTGGACCCATTGAGGCAGTATTTTTAGCTTTAGATAGAGCCTTGTTAACCAACGTATCAGTAATAATTGGACTTACACAATCCCCTGGAATGGTAATAGGCCCTGTAGGTGGTGGTGGTGGTGGTGGGGGGGTGGAATTTGCACTGAACCTGTCAGCCAAGATGTTGGGAATGTCAGAAGGGTCAGTGTATTTTGTTCCATTTTGTACTAGCTCAGAACAGACCTGAGCGTTGCCATTTAGGTTTTTGATGTAGCCATAGAAGGCCTTATGGTTATCCTTGACATCCTTGGCAACTTTCTTTTCAAAATTAGCTTTAGTTGACTTGATGAGGGCCCTCAATTTCTTACTAATGCTGATCAGGGATGATTTTTCTACTTGAGATTTGGCCTTTTTTTGTATAAGTCTCCTCCTTTTATTGTAAAGTTTGCTTATGGTCGGGGTCCACCAGGCTGGTTTCTTTTTGCTTGAGGAAGGAGTCTTGGTTTTATTTGGGATAGCACGGTCCATGCAATCCTGAAGATGCATATAGAGTGCATTAGTGTAGGATTCCACATCCTGGATATCATTATCCTTCTGCAAGGGAATAGTGAAGCTTTCCACTTCGGATGCAAGTAGTTTAAAGTTTGCTTTGGAAAGATTTTTGACTATAGTTTCTTTGACTGGGGGAGGTGGAGGGGTGAGGATGTCCAGGGTTATCAGTTTGTGGTCAGATCTGACCAAGGAGGGAATGATAACAGGTGTGGTACAATAGGCGCCCATATTTGTGATGATTAAATCCAATATGTTGTCCCCTCTAGTGGGGGAACATACTAGTTGTTCATAATTCTGTATTTATCAGTATAATACAGCCATTGGGAAGTATCTGTCTACCTTCTGGATATACTGCCAAACAGTACTATTCAGATAGTCTAGTGAGGAATGCTACAGACATGTACATCCTGCAACACTCAATTACTCTTTAACTGTGTAGATACATATGGACATGTGTTCAGTGTGTGTGGACTTTCTTATCTGAAGCTGACATACACACACACACACACACACACACACACACACACACACACACACACACACACACACACACACACACGCAGAGTTCTAGACACATAGTACCATTAGATACAAATGGCTAACTGATAACACAAAACATGAAGACACTGGATTAGCATGTTCTACTGCTGTTCTTGCTACCTACTTTGCTGCAATCACAAGGCTGAGCCATCACAAGCTTCTATCAAATAATATGAGAGAACAAAAAAACTGTTTGGGAATTTAGAACTTTTTTGAGAGCCTGATTACTTAGTAATGCATATTAGAGTTTCAGTATACTCTAAACTGTGTCTCACATCTCAGGGAACCCCTAGAGTGACCCCCATGGGCAGTCACCACTATTTGTGGATTTTGCAAGGCAAAGGAGAAGCAGAAGCCGGTTGCCAGGTGTTTCTTCTGCATCACATGTACCCACTCACACCTACAGATGATCCATCTACTGCATGTCTAATGTATTAATAAACATGGCATATCTGGACACAAAGTGACACCTGTCTTGTTACTTTGTGGTACTATGTAAATCTATGACCATCTTTGATAGCAGGTGGCAATTTTTTTCTAAATCTTATTTAGTTGGACTCCAAATTACCACAGCAACAGCAACAAGTACATGTAAATGTTCTGGACTCTCTAAATTCTTTACAGCTTTTCTATGAATTTATTTATTGTTACTTTCAGTTTCAGTTAGCATTAAAAAGATACAATTTTCTCTAATGATTCTGGACTTGTATTTAAAGTGAATATTTTGATTATTTACAGGAGGACCTGTAAAATATATTATGACAGTATTACATGAGCTGAATTATTCACAGCTGTTAGGTCAGGTCCAGATTGCCTCAGCATGGCCTTTAGTCATCAAGTATTTTTCTAACAATTTATTTGGGATGGTGCATTTCGTGGCTAAGCTCATATAAAATGGTAATAAAATTTTAAACAACCAAGATTAAGTGTAATGCTGAATATTTCAGGAATGTGACAATTTTATGAAGCACAAGTGCTAAGCTATACGTTTGTGTTTTTGCATTCATCACCTATAGAAAAAGACCCATGCCTAAGGGACATCCTTGTTTAACAAGTCTTTGTGATCAGATTTTTCTTCCCATCCATTGGTGTACCATAACTTTTACCTAGAATTTTTCATGACATACTTATTACATTTATTACTTTTCATCTTCCTTTATACTTTCTCCAACCACTAATTCCATATTTTAATGAACACTCTTGTTTTACTTTCTTCTATTCTTTTATACTATCTATAACTAAGTCCATCCAATCCTGATGTTGATTCCTTCCTTCACGCACTTACATTTTCCTCTGTTTCTTCCATTTTAAGTTTTTCTTCAAAATGATTCTTAACATTTCCTGATCTCCTTTTCACATTTCATTTCTTCTACTTTTTCTTTTCATATATCCTACTTACAAATTTGCAACCTTCATACTTCCTCTTTATGTTTTATATTTCCTCTTTGCATCCATGAAGGTGTCCAGGAAAGAGATGGCTGGACTGTGTGAGAGAAGACCTATGAAAGGGCAGACTTGACCATCAAAGAAGGTAGGAGATTGGCAGTGAATTGAGAGATATGGTAACTGCTGATGCAGCACCCCGTCCCTTCTCTTGTTTTAACTCATTTCCTAAGAAAAGCAAATCTTCCTCCTTTTTATTTTTTAAAAAGGACTTTGTATGTGTGTGTGTGTGTGTGTGTGTGTGTGTGTGTGTGTGTGTGTGTGTGTGTGTGTGTGTGTGTGCGTGTGTGTGTGTGTATATGTGTGTGTGCGTGTGTGTGTATCACTGTTCTTATTTTCATACAATTCTTTTTCTATTTGTCTTACTCTGTTACTAATAATATCTCTTTTTCACATCCTCTTAGAATTTCTTCATATTCCACCTTACCTCTTTTTTGAATTTTTGTTCTCAACTTCTACAAGTGTTTTTATACCTTTTCCTGTACAACATTCACCAATATGTCCAATTTCCATAGTGTATTTTCATTGTTATTTGTTCTTCCAATAATTTTCTGTGCTCTTCTTCAAGTCATCCATTATGCTAACCTTGCTAGGAACCATTTTCTTCCTATACTATCTCTCAGTCATCTTCTGTTATGGCCATACTGCTATGTGATCTGAAAACTCAGCTATTTCCAACACATCACTAACTTCATATATTTTGAATATACCATACAATCTATTTCAGTTTTGAAAATACTATTCCATACATCCAATATCTATTCCTCTATTTCAACCTTCTACATTTTGTTAACTTTTTCACCACCTTATTATCTTTTGGGATTATTCCTGTTTCCTTATTATTTTGCTGTTATATTCTCATACCATAATTATTGACATGCTTAACATTGCATACTTATTTCTTCAGACTTCTTTTTCATTTCAGACATATTTGTGTTTGCATATATTACTGTCAGTCTGACATACCGTTCCCTTCTTCTCATATCACATATTATCACCATTCCAAATACTACTACTATCACATCTAATATTTTTATTTCCTCACATCTTATCAGAATCCATAACCCTGAACATATGTCATTTCCCACCATCATCAATTCCTTTTTCCCCACTTTCTACATGGGGTCAGGGTGTTGCATCACTGCCACCATCCTACCTTCTTTGATGATCAAGTCTGCCCTGTCATTGGTCTTCTCTCACACAATCTATCCATCTCTTTGCTGGATAACCTCATTTCCTCTTCCCTTATTCCTACCTCTCCCTAGTCTTCTTCCCCAGGTTTTCTTCTGCTTTCCTGTTCATTCATCTAAACAACCATAATCTCTTCTCTTTGATATTTTCTGTGATAGAAGCTACTTGGGTATCTGCTGTGAGGAAGCCCTCTGGGCGAAACTTTTTACTTGCATATCTGCAAATTGCTTGGAACCATTAAAGGATTTTAGTTCACTCTGTGTATCTGGAAAATGGTTTGGAATTATTAAAGGATTTCATCTCACTCTGCCCTGGTTTCCAGTAATTTTTTTTTCATGTTGACTCAGCTGGTGTTATCACTGGATTTGCCTGTGTGCTGGTTCACCCATCTTTTCTTTCCCAAACCACCATAATCTCTTCTGTATGATATTTTCTGTAATTGAAGCTACTTTGGTATCTGCTGTGATGTCCTAATTCCTTTTTCAGTTCCACAATGTCCATCACACTACCCATTTCATACCCCTTCATCACCTACCGGTTCCTTACCT
The DNA here is from genome assembly GCF_019279795.1 of Protopterus annectens. NCBI lineage: Eukaryota > Metazoa > Chordata > Ceratodontiformes > Protopteridae > Protopterus > Protopterus annectens. The sequence continues at coordinate 1,697,367,694 of NC_056744.1, read as the reverse complement.
GCTCTACCCTTATCATCTAGTTTTCTGTATAATGCAGTAGTACTGGTTGCACCACTGTTTTGTACATCTTACCTTTTAGCACCCTTGACATTCTTTTGTCACACACTACATCAAACTAGTTAACTGCAACCCCTCTGATTATTGGATTGACCTACTCATTCAGACTTCCCTTCTCCTATCCCACCTCTCCCAGATACTTACTGTTAACCTGTTTTAATGTTTTCCCACATATCTAAATTTTCCAGCTTCTGATTTCCATAATTTGATTCCAAGACATCTTATCTGTTATCTGCTTCATACTGTGTCTTAAGTTTTGCATTCCATTCCTCTATCATTTACTGAAATCTTTGTACAGTGTCTGCTTGTAATACCACATCATCTGCATACAGCAATTTTTTTATCTGTCCTCTCTGACCTATATCTTAAAGTAGTCCATCGCCAGTATAAACAGTAGTGGGATCAGAGTTAAACCCTGATGAGCACTGTAACTTGTCTTGGTATACAAATGAAGACAAACAGGTGGGGTAGTTTGTTTATATGCTTCATTACACAGAAACACATCAGGATGGACAGCAGCAGTACAACATATAAATGAACTGATTAACTGACAGACTATACAGACATGCATGCTTACATCTCAAAAGCTTACTACAAAATGGCAGTCAGGTTCACATGTGCTCTGCATTTATACATATGTGCAAGCCTGTGGAAAGCTTTTTAAAGATATACATACATATTGATCTATTTCTTCCTCTTTAATGAACTGCCCACAATAAAATGACATTTGAAAAAGACATGCAATTATACAGACACTAAGAAATAAACACAACACTTATGTCCTTATGTTAACGTTATCATGTATCTGCAACATGGTCAGGAAATGCAACCTAATCTAGTGACATAGCAATCAGAACAGAGTTTAGCAGCAGGAACAGTCATTGGTGAGCAAACACATTCTGGAGTTTTGGGATTCTTCTCAGGAGAAGGGATATTTACTGTAACATCCTCTGAAACTGGAACACTGGATAACTCACTCTGAGATTTATAGTCTTTCTCACGGGCATGATACTGCAATACAGGCTCGGACACTGGGATCAAATGTTTCCAATTCCCCATAAACTCTACTCCTTGCGATTCCACAATATACGATCTTGGCTCTGGACATTCACTTTTTATGACTCCAGTCTGATCAAAACCTTTGCATGTGTGCATCCTCACTATCTCCCTGTCTTGTAATGGATTGAGTGGTTTGCTGGTTTTATCATAACAGGACTATGAAGATAAGTGCTTCTTCAACAGATGGGCTTTCACTGATCTGTAGTTCTTGACACATGAAACCAAAAGATGACTGCTACTGGTAGTTTGGTTCTGATTTGTCTTGACAGAAGTCTCTGTGCAGGTGAACCAAGATGTTTATCACGAGGAATATTTCTGAGATTCAAGGGATTCAAGGAAACATCACTATTATCTCATTTTGACTTTTCTAGTAACTGTTTTGCCCTCTGTACTGCATGTTCTGCCAAACCATTTGACTGCAGGTACTCACGGCTACTTGTAAAGTTTCACTCCTCAGAAAATCTTGTGAATTGCTTGGTTGTAAATGATGTACCATTGTCAGAAATAACTTTGTGTGGTCTACCATGGACTGCAAATGATGCTTCATCTTAGTAATGACAGTACTGAATGCTAGATTAGGAAGTAGGTCCATCTCAAACCAATTTGAATAATAGTCGACTAACAACAATTAATGTTAACCATTCCACTCAAAAATGTCTGCAGCTACTGTCAACCAAGGTAGTTCAGGAATATAGTATAGGTGAAGTGGTTCTTTCCGTTAATGTGGCTTAGCACTATTACATACAGAACAAGATGAAAGTACTATCTCAATGTGCCTTGACATAGAAAGCCAAAATACTAATCCACTCACCCTTCTTTTGATAGAATCTGTTCTTGGGTGGCCATGATGCAAAGTAAAAATCTTGTTGCATGAACTTTAGAACAAATGCTTTTGGACCTTTTATGATGATACCATTGTCAAACAAAATCTCATCTCTGTAAGGAAAATAGGGTTGCAGGTCTACTGGTACGCAAGATTACTTTGACGGCAATCCTTGGTTGATAAAGTGGTTGATCTTCTGAAGAACTGGATCTGAGGCTGTATGACTTCTAAGCTCATGAAGACATGTGAAAGAAACATTTCTCACTTGCATGACTGCAAAATCAAGTTTCTCATTTTCATGCTGTTCAGTGGTATTTCTGGGTGATCTGGATAATGTATCAGCAAGAAAAAGAAGTCTGCCTTTTGTGTACACAAGATTGAAAGTAAGTATACTTTTGCAATTTCAACATTGTGCATTGCTTTCTAGCAGGAGCTGTATGCATAGGCTTCTTCAAAATAGTGACTTGAGGTTGGTGATCAGTTTCAATCTGGATAGAGCTATGATAAATATAATCATGGAACATCAAACACACAAACACAATTAACAAGAGCTCTTTCTCTGTCTGTGCATACTGCATTTCAGTTTGCGTTAGAGTTCTGGAGGTATAGGCTATTGGTCTACCTTCTTGAAGAATGACTGCAGCAAGACCAAATTTCAAAGCATCACAAGAAGGAGTAACTGGTTTGTGAATATCATAGTATCTGAGAGTTGGTGGACTGGCAATTCTCTGTTTCAGGACATCAAATGCTCTCTTATATTCTGAAAATAACCAAGATACATCTTTGCATGTCAGCTTTCTAAGCGGTGCAGAAAGTTACTCATGTCTGGAATGAACTTGCCTAGATAGTTAACCATGCCAAGAAAATGTTGTAGGGCTCGAACATTGTCTGGAGGTGGCTTCTTGAGATTAGCAGTTTGCTTTGAAGGATCTGGTTATAAGCCTGAACTGGTAAATAAATGACCAACATAAGTAACTTTTCATAGCCTGAATTTTCACTTATGAGGCCTCATAGGTTCATAGGTGTGTACTAGGCTAATGGCCCTGGAGCCTTTAAAAGCCTAGCCCCATAGGATTACCCTGGCATCATGCCACCCGACCTTAGTTCCCAGTGACTTTGTTGAGAAGAGCCACTGGAGTGATCCCCGGGATGAATTTTCTATTTCCTATCCACTCATCAAGATTTCTCTTCAAGAGGGCCAGTGAGGTGCTCTGTTTGACATGTATAGGAAGTCTATTCCATAGCATGGGCAGTCTCTGGGTTATGAACCTGTCCCTCCAGCACATTCTGATTGGTTGTGGTAATAAGTTTGAGGTCTCTGGAGTGTGTGGTGCAGAGGGATTGGGATTTCTTTAGATGTAGCATTTCTAACAGAGCTTGGTAAGACATGGCTTTGTAAGTCAAGCAGAGATCGCCTCTAAGTAGGCGATATGAGACAGAGAATAGTTGGAGTTTTTTGAGTCTGTCCATATAGGGCGGGTGTTTAACGCCTAGGATCCTTTTTGTGAGGTACTTCTGCAGCCTCTCCACTTGTTGCAGGTATCCAGTGAGGTACATTCCAAATGGGGCATTGTACTCGATGACTGGCCTAATGAGGGAAGAGTAGAGGGAGACAATGACCTCTTTTCTCCTGGATGCAAAACCCTTAGTAATGAGATGTACCACATAGAAGGACTTTCTGACCACAGTATCAATATGGTGGTCAAAAGAGAGGTTCCTGCAAACCTGTGCTCCCAGATCTCTTATAATGTCATCTGTGTTCAGTGGACTACCACTGATGTGGTAATTCATGGGAACCAGGTTTTTCCCAAAGCGGATGACGACTCAGTTTTTGGCATTGAGCTTAAGGCCATGGTTCTAACACCAATCGTTGGTCTCAGTGAGGCCTTTCTGTAGGATGTCAACATCACTTGGGGAGTTAATAATAGCTCCCAACTTGCAATTGTCTGCGAACTTTGTCAGCCAGTGTCCCTTCATGTTGGCCTGGACTTCAGAGAAGTAGATATCAAACAGGAGATGACCCAGAACAGAACCCTGTGGGACTCCACTTGTGACTGGTTGGCAGTCAGCTACTTTCACAACGTGGGTTCTATCTGTGAGCCAGTTTGCAACCCACCTAGTGATATAGGGTTTGATGTCTAGCTTAGTGAGTTTTTCTGTAATTCCTGAGTGGGGAATGGTATCAAAGGCCTTGGCCAGATCAAGGTAGGCTGTATGAACCACCTTGCCTTCATCCACAGCTCTGGTGATGGTTTATTAGGTCCACAATGATGCGTTCCATAGCTTTGCATATCAGACTCGTCAGGCTAATGGGGCGATAGTTCCCAGGGTCTGTAGTCGCTCCTCCTTTGTGGAGAGGGATGACTGTAGCAGTGTGCCATTCAATAGAGACAAAGCCTAAGGTGAGGCTGTGATTGAACAGGGCACACAGGTGAGGTGCCAGTTCACTCAGTAGTTCATGTAGAACAGAGCCAGGGATATTGTTAGGTCCCATAGAAGCTGCATTCTTGGCCTTGAACAGTGCTGTTTTAACCTGTGCAGCAGTAATACTGGGTGCCTGGCAATCTACTAGTATTGTGATTGGTCCTTTCGGGGAGGGAGAGGGGTAAAGTTGGCACTGAATCTGTTGGCCAGTATATTGGCAATATCTGTTGGCTCGGTATAGGAGTACCATTGTGCAGTAGCTCTGGGAAATCTGGGTATTGCCTTGGAGATTCTTTACATAACTGTAGAAGGCCTTGTGGTTGTCCTTACTATCTGCTGCAATTCTGTTTTCATAGCTAGCTTTAGAGGATTTGATGAGGGATTTCAACTTTTTGTTGAGGCTGATAAGGGAGTTTTTACAGTCTTGGGACTTCACCTTATTTTGCATCAGTTTCCACCTTCTACTGTAGAGTTTGTTTATGGCAGAGGACCACCAGATTGGCTTCCTTTTTTTGGAGGAGATCATCTTGGTTCTATTGGGTATGGAGATCCATGCATTTTTGTATGTGTTCGTACAGTGCATTGGTGTATGATTTGGCGGTCATGCAACTATTCTCCATTTGCATGGGTACCATAAAGTTAGCCACCTCTGTTTTTAGGAGCTCAAAGTTAGCTTTGGAGAAGTTTTTTTATTGTGGTTACCTTTGCGGGGGGGGGGGGGGTGAATATCCAAGGTGATTAGTTTGTGGTCGGATCTAACCAGGGAGGAGTTGACTATTGGTGTAGAGCAATGGTCTCCCATGTTAGTAACGACCAAGGCAAGGATGTTGCTACCTCAAGTGGGAGTAAGAACGAGCTGGTCCAGGGCATTGAAATTAATGAATTCCAGGAAACAATGGGCAAGTGTATTGGTACATGAGTAGTTTTCCCAGTTAATGGAGGGTAGGTGAAGTCACCCTGTATGAGACTGTTAGGTTGGACCCTAATATTCCCCAGGTTGCTTAGGAACGTGGATTGTGAGTCTTGGGACATGGTTGGGGACCTATAGCAGGCTATGACCTGAATCACTGTCTTACCCAGTGTTAGCTACACCTGAAGTATTTCTGATGCATTATGTTGGGCTACCAGTCTGGAGGTGTGCCCATCCTTTATGAATATGGAAACACCACCGCATTTGGAGTTTCAGTCCAAGATCTGGGGACAAAAAGTGTGGAATGAGTTATAGCCTGGTAGGGCAGGGGTGCTTTGTGCTGCCTTGAACCAGGTGTCTGTTACATTACAAATGCTGATGTTCTCCATTTTAAGGAGTGATTCAAGCGAGTGCATTTTGCGATTTAGGCTTCCAGCATGAGCAGCATCACCCTCAGATTGCATTTGTTTGTAGCTGTTATGGTGGTAATTTGGCCTTTGGAACACCGCCTAAAAAAGACACTATAGGGGTGGCAAGAGCCCTGGCCAGTTTCTGAAGCTCAGGGATGATAGATGTAGACCATCTCTGGCAAAGCATCGAGGTCTGTCAATCATGTCATACCAGGCAGAGAGATACTGGATCCCCTTAAAATGACACCAGAAACTTAGCCAATTGTTGAAATCAATCATTTTCTGCTTGTACTGTGGTACCATTCTGGGTGATGGTAGGATGCTGCTCAGGGCTAGGGTCATACCCACCTGGGCTACATAATCTGAGAGCTCCACCGTGTCTCTTTTCATGTAGCCAGGGAGGTACATCTCAGGTCATTCGCACCCACATGTACAATGGCAGAGTCATATTTGTACCTGTTGTTAAGGGACTCTTTCCAGAACTCTCTCGAGTTTTTTTTGTCATGCTTAGCTTCACCATTACCTCATACTAGAATATCATCTACTATAATAGCATAAGTATACTCAGAAAAAAAATGTTCCATGGCACTCTGGAAGACTTCACTGGCAGAATTTATCCCAAAAGGCATTCCCAAAAAGCTGTGCCTCCCAAAAAGAGTACTGAAAGTAGTTAGCAATGAATATTTTCAGTCAAGCAAAATTTGCCAAAATTAACTTTTTGCATCCAAAACAGAAAAAAACAGTGGCATTTGGCATAAGAGTAGCGACTTCTACTGTATGCATTGGATGATTAGGTCTTTGCAGTGCTTTGTTCAAACCTCATGGATCAATACATATTCTGAGCTTTTCTTATGAGCCATGACCATGGAAGATACCCATTGAGTAGGCACATCAACTAGATAAATTACACCTTGCTGCACCGTTTTATCTAGCTCACCTTTGACTCTGTTCTGCATAGCTACTGGCACTTTCTGAGCTGGTCTGACAAATGGGCTGACTTTGGGGTCTAAATTTCTGGAGTACACAACTAGTAGTTTTCCTAGTTTGTCTTTGAAAAGATCAGCATAGGTAGAAAAAAATGAGACTGGGTAAAGTTAGAACAGTGTTCTTTTAAACTTACATGGTGCACTTCCTTATTAAATGAAATAAGTCACATTTTCAAACTTCGTCTGTGGCCTAATAATGATTGTAAGTGGCTTTTGACCATGTAAAATTGAAAGTAATAGCTGTTCCCAGCAGAGAAATATAAAAGCACTACTGAACCTTCAGTATGAATTTCTTAACCAACATAAGCAACAAGCTTCACACACACTGCCAAATCAAGCTTCTCACCAGCACATACTCTAGCAAATGTTTCTGCTGACATAACATTGCACTTTGAACCTGTGTCAACTTTGAGTTCTATGGGTCTTCTATTTATCTGAACAGTATAAATTACCTCATTCTTTTCCCATAAATCTACTGCATTGACTGTTTCATTAAGCAGAGACACACCAGCAACATAAAAAGTAGGGTCACAGCTTTCTAACTGATCAACATTTATCTTTGAATGTTTTCTTTTAATAAAAGAATGTCCATTATTTGATTTACATCATCTTTGGAAATTATTCCACTCTTTACATCTGTGGAATTGCTGACAAAAAGCTAAGTGTTTTTCTGATATGGATTCATGATTTGTACCACAGTTATGACAATTGGCTGCAAAACTGTGTAGAGGCACAGTCTTTGATTTTGCTGAGTCACCCTTGTGTTTCACTGAAACTGTGCACACTCTGGAATTTGCTAGAAAGTTATGGAGTTTACCAGTGAGTGTTGCAGGCCTCATCACTGCTGACATGTGCTTGGGCCTGTTTCTTTTATCAACATGAGCACTAGAAGATACTGGAAGCACGCATTTCTCATTTGTAGGCATATTTGTGTGCTTTTCGGTAAGCCCATATATTTGACAAATCTCAATGGCCTTATTCAAAGTTAAATCACTGTCATGAAGCAAAATCTTTCTCACAGCATCATCTTCAATACCACACACAAATCTGTCTTTTATCAACGCATCCTTTAAATCACCATATCTGCACAGTTTAGCTTTATTTCTCAAGTCAGTTATGTATGCTGCAAAGTTTTCACCAGGTTTTGATCTGTCATGTAAAATAAGTGCCTTTCCATTGTAATATTCATTTGAGAGTGACATATTTCTCTAAATTTACATTTTAAGCGCTCAGGGTCTTCCTTTGACTCAGCCAGTTCAACTATATGACAGTTATCCCCCTCTCCTGCAAACATAGCAGGTGCATACACAAATGAAAGCTGCCTTTCTATAGCTTCTGAACCAGCTAAATTAAGCAGAATAAATGCCTTTGTAAAGTCATCTTTATCAGAAAATGCAGCTTGTATGAGAATATTGTACTGTTGTTCAAACACTTTCCAGTTCTCTGTTATATTATTATCAAATACAAGTGCAGCTGTTTTTTGAAATCCATCTGCCATGCCAACAAGGTATGCTCAAACACATTAATTATATACGAACATGCACACACAGAGCCAATACTTGCAATAACATTCAAATGGACAATAAACACTTCGAAATACTGTACTTTGTGAAATATGCTTTGAAACGGCTGTATCTTGCAAAATAAGTACACTGTAATACTGCACAAACTTATGAACACTTTGTAACATCTGAAGTGTACAAATATCTTTATTAATGTGAAAAAGTAGCCCATAGCAAAAAAAATGCTGTTTTCCTTTTTTATACTTTTATGCGATTCAAGCATTGTTTCAAACACTTCCCTAATTTTTAATATTTTTATCAATATGTTGCAGTTTTGGGCATTTTGTTTAACTAGAATTGCATTTTGAGTATTCCGAGTGCTTCATTTTATATTTTCTGAGCAACAAATCATTTAACTCATTACATCCTAGTGACACCTCCAGGTGCATCTGCAGTTAACTCCTACTCACGCCCCTAGGAGTCAAATATTGACTGTTCATATCTGCATCAATAATTCCAAATCCATGCTATATACAAGGTTTTAAAATATTTAATCTTAAAGTGTACACACTGGCAAACTCAACTACATTAATATTTGATGTCTGGTGCAGGTAAATATATATTAACTTTTTTATGATATTAATTTATATAGATATAATTTTCAAATTTTTCTAAATAGCTCAGCAATGAGAAGTCCTTAGCCTCATATGAAAGCTGTCAGCTAGATGCATAAATCACTGCTAACTTTATGTGTGTAACTTGAGTGATTGCTGAGATATTATAAGTTGTTTAGAAAATATTACAAATGTAATAGTTCCAGTGTTTACTGTGACTTATAAAATTCAGTTTAAGACTTAGAACCTAAAGAATACTACCACTATAAGAATATTTTGTGCTCAAGAGTTTACCATTTATACTTCTTTCATAACTTCTGTGGTTCCGGAGATATCAACATCTTTTATTTTTGAAATGTGAGGACATAATTTGATTCTGTCAAAAGGCTTAGCCCCATCCATTGGAAGTTCTATTGCAAACTTCCTGAGCTCCATTGGAGTGAATAGTTAAGCAAGTTTTAACACATAAAAACTGTTTTTGACCTGTTTTTGCAAGTTATGCATAATGTAGGGATGATCTATTCCTCTATATTCACTGAGTGCCTCCTGGTCTTGAATCTGGATCTCATTCTGACACCATATCCTTTTTAGACATGCCACTTTTGACACCATGTTATGCGTCTTGGTTTACAATTGAAGACACACAGGTGGGGTAGTTAATTTATATGCTTTATTACAAAGAAACACATCAGGATGGATAGCAGCAGTACAAATATAAACAATCTGCTTAAGTGACGGACTACACAGACATGCATACTTACAATTCCACAGCTTATTATAAAAATGGAAATCAGACTCACATGTGCTCAGTATTTATACACATGTGCAACCCTGTGGAAAGCTTGTTAAAGGTATACATACATATTGATCTACAAGCAGCTACTCTCACTAACTCTGGACACCCCTCTGTGAGTCCACACTGTTCATACATCTGTCATTTGATCCTTGTACATAGCTTACACTAATTCTAGCAATGCATTACAGGACTGCTCAAATCAGCTCTTTGGGTACCTTGTCATATGCTTTCATCAAGTCAAGGAGTGCTCAGTAAGACTCTTTCCTCATCTCTAGCTGCTTCTCCACTACCCGTCTCACTGCAGACATCAGTTTGGCAGTATTGCATTCTGAGCTAAGTTTGAACTGCTCATCTCGCATTGTACTTTTGCATTCCTTAGGAGATGGTAGAGTGCCTCTGATGCCTTGTTCTTTGCTACTGTTACTGCACTCCTAGATAGCCAACCATCATTCCTTCTGCATGTGATCCATCTTTTCTATCTCTAACTTTTTTCCTGCACTTCTTTCTTTTGATAGCTTCCTGTATGTCTGCACTCTACCACCAGCTTTCCATAAGTGTCTTATTACCTGGCTTGGTCCTATAGCTTGTGATGCCTCAAAACTGAACCAGCAATCAAGAAGCCTCATTCCTCACAGATGGCAACAATGGGGGATGTTCACTGAGAGGATAGCAGGTACACACATAGTATTTCCAGATGCAACTCTCTGCATCAAGTGCAATTTCCCTTAAGAGTACACGGAGACCACAGTCAGTCCAGGGCTGGTTCCTTTACTTTTCTCCAGATCCCCAATGAGACTCCCCACTGGCACAGCTACAGAGTTGAGTCCTTAGCCAGAGATCCAAGCCAAGTCTTCCAATACTCTCTGTCCAACCAGTGCTTCATGTCCCTACCCAAGTAGCTGACACACTGACACACACTGTGAGATTTTGATTTGCGCAGACACACACACACACACACACACACACACACACACACACACACACACACACACACACACACACACACACACACCTGGGAAAGGCTGGCACAGATTTACTAGATATAACAAATTTTGCCCAAACTATAAGGTAATTATCACTGCCACCAGACAACTCCTTCTCAGCTACTTTAAAGACCTTAATAAAGGGTATCCAATCTTACTGCATAATATTAATATTTATACAAATGGTAGCTTGATCAAGAGCAAGAAAAAACTCTGTATATATTCACAGTGACATCAGAGATGAAAACCACAGGAAACATTTAAAACAACATTGCAAGACAGACTCAAATAAATAAAGAAAAACATCTAAACTAAGCTTTGCTATATTCCTGACTATATCTAAAAGTTACTATATCCTAGAAACTTACTTACAGAGCAAAGCAGATGTGATGATGCATCTTCTAGTTGTTGTCAGGTCCAAGACATAATGCAGAATGCCCTGTCTCATTAAGAGATTTCTCAAATTCATATCTGAAATATTACTGCTGGGATAGCATGCAGAATGACTTCATTTCTTGTATTTGACTCCAGTTTCCAGTAGAAAAACAGCAAAGTAAGCCAGCAAACTGTGATGCTGAACAAAGTCAGTATTTAATACATGTCAGTAAACAAAAAAAAAGGAAAAGACATCTCAAAACAACCACTGATGGCAGCTAGTAGCATTTAGCATCTACCTGTAAAAATACACAAACAAGTTCTTCTCCTCAGATCTCTGGCAGATGCTGTGAGTTATAAAACAATTGCATTGCTTCATGCTTTCAGGACAAGTAATTAATTCATCCTACAGACAATAGAGTATGTTTTCTAGTACAGACACTCTATCTGTTGCTATACTGAAAACTGCAATATATTGTCTTTTATAGCCTAGCCATAAAGCAATTTAATTTCAGGTATTTTTCTAAAATTTACTAGGCTGAGGTTAACCTCCTTTACCCCAGTTTCCACTGTTAAAATATATACATTTAGATAGTTGCAATAGTGCATGTACATTTCTGTTCTCTTCCAGCAGGGCACACTGTGGATCCATTTTAAACCCAAGTCTTTTGCAAATACCCCTTTCAACACACATATCTGTACAAGCAGTTTGATATACACATGACATACAGTTCTAATACATTTGTAACACAAGCATCTTGTATAAATAATTTTGATATTCACCAATGACATGTAATCATTTACAAAATTCCAACTAGCTGGGCTGGCAGCATCTCCTTTCATTGCATAGCTGTTCTGTAGTCCTCGCAAATGGTGTTTTGAGACTCTGCCATTCTTCTGCAATTCCACCTATTTCCTCTTCCTCCTCTTCCTGTGGTACTAAATCCACGAGTATTTCCTGGATCTTTTGTGTTTTCACTAGAGTTAACCTCCAGGTCTTCGGATAGATCTCTGTTGACCTTAGAGATTTTTCTGACCACTGCTTGCAGCTAGTTCTTATTACTAGTGGTTTAAGCTGTGGGCTGACTGCTTCACTGTGAATGGCTTTAGAATCACTGATTCTACTTCAGTGCCCTTTCCTTACTAGGAGAACATCTACCTGACTTGTATATTGGCCACTCTTGTATGTAATCTTATTGTCTCTTAGTGAGCAAGGTTTTGGTGACCATTAAGCCAACTGCTACACAGAAGTCTAGAATGTCCTGTCCTCCTTTATTCATGTTGCCCTACCCATGTAGACCTAGGAAGTCCCCATATCCTGGTCTGTCTGCCGTTATATGAACATTCAAATCCCCAGCTCATGTTGTCCTGCTTTACCTGGTAGATCCTACAACTGCTACCTGAATGCACTCTTTTCCTCACTATCACATTCCTGTTGTGAGTTATAGACAGAGATTATGAATACTGCCCTACCCTTACATTGAACAGGGAAGTATTTACATCCAGCTTTTGCTCAACAGAGCTACACCAGTTAACCCTACCTGGGCAACTGGATACGAGCTGGAAAGTAGCTTATTGACACATGATTGCTGGGCTTTATGGTGGGCTCATATTGGCCAAAAAGGCACTTTACTCCCTACTACTCTCAGGATGGGTCCCTGGTTTAGATCAGAGAAATGCTGGTGCTGAACCCACTTACCACTGTCAAATACCCAAGCCCATTTTTGGCAACATTAGTCAACGTGATCAAATCAACTAGAGCCAGTTTATACACACAGTGACTAGCCCTGATTGGTGTACAGTCTGTGACCTGTGTTCTCATGCCTAGAGGATGCCATGCACCAGAGTAAAGCATTTTGCCTATACAACTGTTCCCATAATAGGCATCACCTAGAGTCTGTTCCATTCAATTTTTGGGGGTTTCAGGTGAAAACATCCACCATGTTGTGGGAGGAACATCCAGATACACAGACAGCACATGCAAACTCCATAGTGTCATTGGCTGGAGGTTAGGCTTGAATCTTGCATTTGTGCAAGCGAGGCAAAGACTTTAACCGTTATGCCAGCTGCATAATCTTCCTGCACAATATTGTCTCAGATGTTTCTCTTTTTTATTTATTCACACAACTTGAGTCCAACTAATATGTAACATCCATATTTAATTTCCTAAACAATTCAGTCACTAAACAATTCCTGAAATATTTTCTTATACTCTTTACATTTAATGCCAATATTGCTATACCATCTGTCGCCTTTCTTTGTTCTTTTTTACTTACATTTTTTTCATTTTCTACTTCTCAGCTTCCCCAATTAATTTTTATCATTTTGTTCTTGTTCTTCTCCAGTCTCCAATCCTCCCTCCTCACCTTCATCACTTTCTAATACTGCATTCTTATGTTTAACTTGTGTCTGAGACATCTCTGTCTGTACTCCAACCCCCCATTTACCCCCATTCTTTCCAGTATTCAACATTCTCTTCACTTATTTCACCACAAAACTTTCTTTTTCACAAATATCTTCAGTAGCATTTTTAATAAATTGCCTCTCTTCTCTTCATTTTCCCTTTTTTTCTAACAAAAGGCAATCCAACCAGAAATGCCCACTGTCATTACATTTTCTACATATTGGCTTACAATTCCTGGTAGTATGCCCCTTTTCCCACAATGTCCACATCTTTGTTTGTTACAGTCTTGCAATAAATGTGTTGTTTCTACACACACACACAAAAGCTTTTGGTTGTCCCCAGTATCTAACACTGCACGTTTTCCCATTTACCATTATTATGTTTAATACATGCTGTATTTTTCCTTCACTCACATTCAGTGTTATCCAGACTTCCACCGTCCTTTCCAAAATTTTCTTTCATCTTACACTTTGTTAACAAAGTATACTACCATCATGTACTTTACTAGAAACAGGAACAAATTATTAACTCATATTCTTCTACATTTGTTGTTCTGAATTGCACATTTAATTGCCTTTTCAGTGGATGTTTAAAGGACAGCAATTTGAAAAAAAAATAAAAAAATATATATTTTTTAACTTTTCCTTTAGTCTAGATCATGGCTAACCTGTATGCACCAGATAGAAATAGTCACTATTAATTTTACAACATCCTGATGAGAGTTTGTTTTCTTCTAAAGAAAAATCTTCCCCATAATACACTGTGTACACTGTTTCTGAGATTACAATGCCCATAGCTGGACTGTCACATGACAGTTCCATTCACTTAGAATGGAAGAACAGATGACAAAAGCTAATTTTGAGAGGCCTTAGTAAAAGTATAACTTACTGTCACATAGTGCCTCTTACAAATAGGTTCATAGGTTCATAGGTTCATACTAGGCTATCTGCCCGAGGGCATTTACAAGCCTAGCCCATAGTTTTGTGGCTTACGCCACCCCTTTAGTATGGGGAACTATACATTATTTTGCTGTGCCTCTGTTGAGCAGTGACACTGAGGTGGTATATCCCTGGGTATATCTGTCTCTCATCCATTGGTCAAGATTTCTTCTTGAACAATTCATCAGGTGCTCTGCCTCCTTATTATCGGATTTTTTTATCCCTCCAAGAGGAGCTCCTGGATGAATCTATGATCCCTCCGTCTCCCATTAATAGCCGCGGTCGGTTAAGTCTCTCTGTCTCTTGTGTTTCCTGCTGATGTGTTACACATTCTGTGAAAAAAGCTCCCAGAACTACCAGCTCATTGCTGAGAGAACAGGGTTTTTTAGACATTCAACTTTGATCTGCTTCAGTTGTTTCTCAAGTTACTCCTCCCATATTCCAACCCTCAGCTGTCATCAAGAGTAGCACATTTTCCACCCTGCAAGGTTCAGCTAATTAGTCAGCTTTGCATGACAATACATATCAATCAGATTAGCTTGCAGTCTATGTGCCAGGAAAAGTGTTCCATCATCTCTTTCCTTACACCTATCACCTGAATAGCATGTTCACAGTAAATCATGTTACAAAAATGCTTTTAGCAATCCTTAATATAAAGGTGTCTAAGTTTTTATTTATTTATTTTATTTTTATTTTACATTTGTTAACCGGGAAAGTCTGACTGGATACAGGTCCATTTTCATTGAAGGCCCGGGGAGAAAAGCTCCATACATTAATAACAAGTATAAATACAGTGAAATTATTACAGTGAATTATCACAAAATTGAAATTTGTTTAACAATATATACACACAGGTTCATGATTTTCTGAAATACACACAGGAAATGGTTGGAAATTATTAGCTGAGTAGCAAATATTTAGAGAGTACATCTGATAAGGGAAACACATACATTTATGTGGTTAACATACATGATCAAGACAAGATATACAAAATTCTAAACAGCTAGGGACCAGAGTTTCATTCCTGTAATAAGGTTCTCATTTACAGTTGATGTTTGAGTGGGAGTTAGTCAGGGTTTGTACAGGGACAAAGCCAATGCATTTTTAGGTATTTCTTAAGGGATATTTTGAATTGGGAGAAGGAGGGAACTGTAGTACATTCTGCAGGAAGTAAGTTCCAGATTTTACAGGCAGAGTTGGAGAATAGTGATTCACCAGCTGAATTGTTGGCTTTAACAGTTTGTACTAACATTCTGTTGGAAGAGCGGAGGGCTTTTAGGTTACTGTAGGGGGTGATAATATTTTTCAGTATGGGTGTACTGTCTGGTTGGTAGAGAATTTTGTGAACAACTATAAGTTGGTTATACTGAAGTTGATAGGGTAGTTCTAGCCAGTCTAACGATTGAAGGTTTTGACAGTGATGAGTTCTATAAGCTGATCCTGTGGCAAATCTGGCAATATTATTGTAGCAGCTAATAAATTTATTGAAGTTTGATTTGCTTAGGTTTACGAAGATGGGTTAGGCATAAAGAAGGGTTGATAGCAAATGTGTATGGGGAATAACAGTCCTAGCAGATGGGGTTAGGAATTGCTTAATCCTATATAAAGAGCCCAGTTTCTTATTAACTGTTTTAATAGTTTTATCTATGTGAGCATCAAATGTAAGGTTGTTGTCGATGATTACTCCCAGTAGTTTACAAGGTTGTAGGGAAATTATGGTGCCATTGTTAGATGTTATGGTGAGAGGTGGTTAGGGGACCTTGCGAGTGGGGGAGAAGAGTAACAGTTTGGTTTTATTTGGGTTTAATAGTAGACGGCGACCAGTGAGCCAGTTCTCTACTTTGTTGAAAGTGATTTGGGATAAAGATTGTAAGTCTGTGGGGGAGGTGGCAGAGCAGATAAGGGTGGAGTCATCTGCATACTGAATACATGTTGCATCTGGGATGACTTTGTGCAGGTCATTAATGAAGATGGAGAATAGGAGGGGACCTAATATAGATCCCTAAGGGACTCTAAGGGTGACTGATAAAAGGGAAGAGAGGTTATCTTTCCATAGTACAGCTTGTTGTTTGCCACTTAGATAAGAATGAAACCAGCTAATTGCTAGGTTATCTATGGAGAGTGATTTTAGTGTGTCTAAGAGTAACTGGTGGTTTACCATGTCAAATGCCTTGGATAGGTCTAGGAAGAGGGCTGAAGAGAGCTTGTTGTCGTTATGGTTTTGATTTGTTGTGTAAGAGAAGGAGAGAAGGGTTGAGGTTGTCCTATGGCAAGGTCTAAATCTATGCTGGGAGGGGCTAGGAGGGTGTTCTGATTAATATAAGCTAGAAATTGCTTATGGATACATTTTTTCATTATTTTAGCCAAGGAAGACATGATGGCTATAGGCCTGTAATTTGAGAGTTCAGTGTAATTTCCCCCTTTATGAAGAGGAATACTGTGAGAGATTTTCCAGATGGAGGGGATATAACCTTTGAGAATAGTTCTACTAATTAAGATTGAAATGGGGTTTGCTATTTCATTAGCAGCTTTTTGGAGATACTCGGCGGGTAGTAGGTCTGCTGAAAGGGTGGTTGGTTTCAGTTTCTTAAGTAGGGATTAAATAAAAGATGTTGGTACTAGATCAAATTTGAAGGGGATGTTATTATGTGGTGTGAGATTGATGGTACTTGGGGTACTGGGAGACAGTTTGCTGGCTAGGGATTGCACAGTTTCTGTAAAGAAAGTGTTAAAGGTGTTAGCAGCAATTTCTGGAGGGTAGTTAAGGGGGTAGGGGTATATGATTGACCTGGGTGGAGAAGTTTATTTATGCCTGACCAGAATTTTTGTGGTTGAGTTTGGTGCTTTTGTTGCAGATTACAGTAGTAGCTATAGCATAATGGACTTCTTTGTATCACTTCTCAACTGTTTATATATGATGTGGTCTTTTGGGGATTTAGTGGTTCTCCAGGAGGTCCATGCTTTGTTTCTGCTAATAATCTCTTGCCTTGTATCATTGGTCAGCCATGGTGCTACTTTATTACTGGTTCTAATAGTATGTTTGGGAGCATGGTTATCCAGGATAGCAAGAAATTTAGAGTTAAAGTACGAGACTGCTTCATCTAGTGGAAGTAATTTCAGATTGGTCCAGTCACATGAGTTAAGTTCATTTTGGAATTTAGTTTGAATAAAGTTCTTATTACTCCTAATGGTTTTAAAGGTAGACTGTTAAGGGATGTCATTTCTTTTCCTGATTATATAGGTCAGGAAGTGGTCACTGATGTCCTCTGGTAGGGTGCCTACTTTATATATATGGGTTGGTTGTTTATTAATATCCAGTCAAGGATACTTTCCTTACTGTTAGGCTTATTGATTCTGGTAGGTGAAGATATGATCTGGGAGAAGCCATGCAAATTTATATGGGTGGAGGGAAAGTCTGAAGAGCAGGTATTCCAATCAATATTAAAGTCCCCGAGAATAATAGTTTCTTGGGGGCAGTTAGTGGACAGCCATTGGAGGATACCCTCCAAGGTATTTGTGTTGTTACCTGGAGGAATCTAGATACATGCAATGTTTATAGACTTCTGTTTGTTGATTTGGACCTTAGTGATGAGTATTTCTGCATTGTCAGTTATCAAGGCATGTGGAGTATTAGTTTTGGATACTTCTAGTGTGGATTTATGCAAGATGGCTACCCTCCCTCCATTCCTAGAGATGCGATCAAGTCTTAATATATTGTAACCTGGGGGTATAACCTCATTATCAGAGGTAGTAGGTTTGAGTTTCTTCTAAACATGGCTGTAACATACACAGATTGCAATTCATTCTCGTCACTGACAGATTTAGCTATGTCTGCAAATTATTGCAATCATAAAGAATATTCATATTTGTGTTACATAGAATTGCAGTCTTCTGCCTTGTTATCCCTTAGGAATGCCACTGGTGTCTCCTTATATTTGTAGGTACTACTGCTTTTGTGCACACACATTCATTGGTGTTATGTTTTTTTTTTATGTAACTAAATATATTAGTTCCTTCATGCTACGCAGTGCCTGTTCTCACTGTTCCAAACAGTGTGCATGTTGTTCTTGCTCACTCTCAACATTGTTTTCCATTGCAGGCTGCCACAACAGGCTTTTCTATTCACTGATATCCACAGGTTCACTCATTTCCTTAGGAAGGTTGATAAACCAGACTACCTCCAACAATATGTTTTATACCACAGTCATTTGTTCTGTAACCATGACTGTTGCATTTCAATTATCATATGAATTTAATTCTTACAGCAGGGATCAAGAATGAAAAGCCATTTTGCACAAGAACAACAACAAAAATATGCAATGGCAACACTCAGTAGGATTAAACACAAAGTCCTCCCCACGGTCGAGTGAACTTTAAAGACAGGTAGGTGTGTACGTTTGTGGGTATGCCTTCTCTGAAGGTTGTTGCCAACCGGGCTGACTACTCAACACCATAAAAATCCACTGCCACTCATTAGCAGACTGGAGTTCCGCTTTGGTGACCCCTAACCGGGAAAAGCTGAAAGATCAACTCATATGTACCAGAGGGATGTGCTATGGCGGCATAAAAAGAAAATGGTGCAAAGGGCAATATTTGGTTTTAAACAGCTGAGCTGTAACATCAAAGAACAGTAAAGCCAGCAAAGGTAAAGCTGTGGCAGCAGCACTACATAAAGAGAAAACTTATAAGAGTTTCTTTAAGGTTAAAGGCAGATCCATTATGCAGATATGACACCTTTCAGATATCTTAGCATCTACAAGTGGATAAGTTGTGAAGCCTGATGATTGACAATAACTCTGGCTTTCAGCACATGAAGGGACAAGCTAAGCTAACAGGTATCATGCTGAGTAGATGAATTCATTAGGCAGACATCACAACTCCTCAGTGAATAACTTCAAATGACTGTTCAGCAACAGAAGATGAAAAGAGGTGGTGTGATGCATATGCATGGGAACCCTAACTCACAAACAATGGCTTAGCATATTCACAGGAAACATTACAATAGCATTAGATGAGGTATGAGAAGTATCACTTTGGAAACCAGTTTTTAAACTGAAGATACACATTAATAATCACATGGTGCCTGTGCCAAACAGTTATATCTAAGCATGGACAGGTCACCAGAAAAAAGCTCAAAACCAATATACATCCATATTTGTACAATCTCTATTCCACTGTACCAGCTGACTCTCAATTACTGGTTGCCTTACAGCTGTACCATACAGACTGCTTATGCAAGTCACATCAACAAAGGCACAACACCAAATGGAATGCAGGCATATTATAGGTGACAATGACTCCTGTTCACAGCATATTGTGGCATTTATATACAACTGTGAAATATACTAAAGTACAGTCATAGAAATACCCTGCTCACTGCATGAGACCACATAGCAGTATCATTCTGGATTCCAGGTACAGTCTAAAACACAATGTAATCCATCAGGTATGCACACTTAATGAGAAATTAATCTTCCAGAAGATAAATACACAGACAGACATGCATGACGTATCCAGAACATGTTAGAAGAAGTGAAGCCACTGCTGTGTATTCGGGTATACTGATCACCTGCAATGCCTAACTAACAATGTATGAAGCACCACTGGGAACCCTGTTCTTCTGCAATACCACTGTAGGGCCATTAATTCATGTGTAACAAACTTGCAACAGGATCTCTAAAAACTACTGACAATTGGACAAGTGCTGTTAGGTATAAATGAAATGAACCAAGGTCGTGTGTCTAGTATTCACTGCACATTTTCAATGTCTTCTCCATTCAATATATATTTTCATGAAATGTCTTCCTATTATGATACAACCTTGCTTCTTTGTTTATTTGTGTAAACAAAGATAAGAACATGATAAATATGAATTCTACTACTTACTCATATTACTTTTTACCCACTACTAAAATATAGGTTATGGTAAGGTTTGAATGCACTGCACAAAGTGTGCATGTGCACATGCACGTGCCCGATACTGGCCATTTGCCTGCCGTAAAGCTCATCAGCCATAGGTCAATAATTTACTGGCTGGCCGGTGTATGCTTGCCCAACTTGAGTTAGCAAGGACAGCTCTGTTGAGTGAAAGCTGGACATAAAACCAATGAACCTGCCAAACGTGAACTGAGAATTGCTATTCATTGTAGGCTCACTGACAGGATACAGCTTGGAAGAGGATGACATGATGGTAAGGAGGAGGTTGGGCATTCTATGTACTCAGGAGACAAGATGGAAGACCAGTGCAGCACAGCAACTTGGAGTGGGATCCAGAGTCCACTACTCAGGAGGAGGACAGGCTAGAAATGGTGTGGGAATTGTGCTGACAGAAAGGCTTCGGAAGGCAGTAAGGGATATCATCAGAATTAGTGACACACTCATGACAATCAGATTCCAGTGTAAAGATAGGCTGAGATTATGAATACTGCCCTGTGCCCCACAGCAGGCTCCAGTGTAAAGATAGGCTGAGATTATGAATACTGCCCTCCCACAGCAGGCTCCAGTGTAAAGATAGGCTGAGATTATGAATACTGCCCTGTGCCCCACAGCAGGCTCCAGTGTAAAGATAGGCTGAGATTATGAATACTGCCCTGTGCCCCACAGCAGGCTCCAGTGTAAAGATAGGCTGAGATTATGAATACTGCCCTGTGCCCCACAGCAGGCTCCAGTGTAAAGATAGGCTGAGATTATGAATACTGCCCTATGCCCCACAGCAGGCTCCAGTGTACAGATAGGCTGAGCTTATGAATACTGCCCTGTGCCCCACAGCAGGCTCCAGTGTAAAGATAGGCTGAGATTATGAATACTGCCCTGTGCCCCACAGCAGGCTCCAGTGTAAAGATAGGCTGAGATTATGAATACTGCCCTGTGCCCCACAGCAGGCTCCAGTGTAAAGATAGGCTGAGATTATGAATACTGCCCTGTGCCCCACAGCAGGCTCCAGTGTAAAGATAGGCTGAGATTATGAATACTGCCCTGTGCCCCACAGCAGGCTCCAGTGTAAAGATAGGCTGAGATTATGAATACTGCCCTGTGCCCCACAGCAGGGTTGTAACAGTGAGGAAAAGAGTGCATTCAGACAGCAGGTGCAGGACCTACTAGATAAAGCAGGGCAACATGAACTGGTGCTAATAATGGGTGACTTGAATGTACATACTGTGACAGAACAGGATAATGAGGACTGCATGACTCCACATGGGTGGGGCAACAGGAATAAGGGAGATGCCATTCTAGACTTCTATCTGGCAAATGGCTTGATAGAAGACAACACTAGGTTCAGAAAGAGAGACAGTCACAAGTTTACATACCAGAGTGGCCAATATTCAACTCAAGTAGATGTCCTCTGGTAAGGAAAGGGTACCAGGGTATAATCAATGACTGCAAAGTCATCCCCAGAATCAGCTGCAAGCAGTGGTCAAACAGGGCACTCTGGAAATGGTTCATATCCCAGAACCGGCTTGTAAATGTTTCATCTCACAAGCCCTTGCTTACACTTATCAAGGGTATCAGACGTTGTCAGAGCATGGCTAGGCTTAAAAAGGCCCTTGTGTTCATAAACCTAGTAAACACCTATGAATGCCAAACTAACTGAAGTCAGCAGAGACACACAAGCACATAAAAGTAAAGAATATCTCCCAATCACCCTCAAAGGCACAGGATAAGACATGGCAGGGTTGTTTGTTTCACAACAGCCATCTGTGAATGTAATGCAGAAAAAAAATTTAAAAAGTTCAACGCAACAGTTGATAAGTTACAATGGCCACCTGCTAGGGCTTTGGGGATGTTAAACGTTTTCTATGAAAGGTTAGAAAAATGACTTATTCAGTTCTATCAAACTTAGCTGTGTCTATTGTCTGATACATCCACTCAGTTTAATGAATGCTGATTTAAATAAGCTATTTAATGTTTGACTGAAAATGATTGGGCAGAATATAAGTGATGTATAATGTTTGAAAGTGGGAGTGTGTCAGCATGGTTTGTGATGTGAAATGCTTGCAACTAGGATTGTGTCGGTGTGGTTTGTTTTCATTTATATTAATGTATGATTGCTTATGTTGTAAGTAATGGTTTAATAAGGATGTTTCTTGTTTAAAAAAGGGCAAGAATTGAATAATTTATGTAATATTGCCTAGTTGTATGATGTATAGCAATATATGTGAAGTATAATGCTTGTTGTTCTTAATTTAATACAATTTTATTACTTTTGTAGAAATGTAAATTTGCCAATGTCACAAGTGATACTTCAATAAAGGTGTTAAAAAATAAAAAAAAAAGTTATATGGAAAAGGTTTTAATTTCTCTACTTTTTTATTTGTACTACTTTAAGGCCCAACAGCACAACATGTTCACTTGAAAGTGCCTTAAGAAGGCAAACACTCATATTATAGATTTCAGAAACGATGACATGTAAAATGGTAATTTTGCCTCTGAAAACCAAAGGGTAAACCCCTGGTAACTGAGCAACCATTGCAAATGGGGAGTTCTTCTCCTTTAAAAACATTTCCCTGCCACTGTAAACTATGCCCCTACTGAACTACCATCCATCCAGTATTAACTATCCAATCTGGTCCATCACTTAAAGCAGCTTTCTCATAATAATCACTTTGCAAACTAACAGTTATTGATACATTAAATCTTACTGACTATAAGCATCACTGCCGTAATTCAATACAAAAGTAGCTTTATGCAACCAGTTCTGCTTCCGACTCTAGCCTTTCTACATAAACAAGAGTACTGTCTCGTGTGGGCTTTCAGCAGTCATCATATTGTATCCACGCTTCATATTCTGAAGTAATAAGCCAGCAAAACCTGAGCACTTCCTTACAGATCTACTTTAATGTTTTAACCACCACCATCCAATTATCACTGTGTGAAAGTGATGACATTGAAGCACATATAAGCATTTAAGTTCTAACTTATTAATATATTGGGAAAATAATTAATAATAGTTAATTTCATTATGTACTTAAAAGATTTTCAATAAGTAGGCTTCTTGATTCTCACATAGGAAAGCAACCAGCATTACCAAAACAGGCAACGCTCACATGTATTTGTCAACACATTCACAGAAGCCATTGCAGTCAAAGCCATAGCTTCCAACCAATCTGGAATAAAGCAAGAAATAATTACGGTCACCTTAAAATATCACTGCTATTCACTTGAGGCATTGACAGTTTAAGATAATGTGAATTAATATGACTTTTTATTCTGAAGTAACAGCAGCCTATATCCTTGATTACTGTCCTAATCTATTAAGTGCATCATACCACTTTTTTCTCCACATGTCACTAGTTGTAGGTGGGATTAAGAGGGACTAGGCTATAAACTGAGTCAAAATCATGGTCATCTGTGAAAATCTGGGACAGTTGAGTGGTATGATCAAGTTAGTAGATGAGAAAGCAAATCATTAAATATCTTCACATAAATCTAATAATAAAAGAATGTTTATGTTGACAATGGCCTAACTTCTGACCAACCTGTGTCTATTGCTGTAAGAAAGTCCTTCTACATTGCTCAGCTTATAAACAAAGGGACTTGATGTAGATCTAGGGATGTTGTTGCCCCCCCCTTTTACTCAACCCTCATCAGGCCAATCATTGAGTATAATGCCCCCTTTGACATGTATCTGTCTTGACATATGCAACAACTGGAACACCCTGAGAGATACCTTACTAAAAGGATACAAGGACAAAACAACATATTCTTCTACATGGACCAACTTAAAGTCCTGTCACTGTACTCTGTAACCTACATACTGCTAAGAGATGACCTGTCTCTGTCATCCAAGGCATCCTCCAATGCATTACTGATGGATTTATTGCACATCAGTAAATGAAATGTAAACAGAAATACTTGGTCTAGGGATTTAAGCTTCTTCTGCAACATCAGTAGAACGGTGTGGAGGGACTGATGTATCTTATTGAGGATACCACTGCTGTGGGACAACCTCCCCATCCACATAAAACTGAGTTCATCCCTGTCCTTTTTCAAATACAACTTAAAACTGTGGATAAGAAACAGAAAATATACACCAGGACTGCCTGCTGTACTATTAAGGTATGGAGGCAGTTCCTAAATAGTTTAGCCCAGCCATGGATCCCCTCCAATTTCCAATGGTATGAACCTAGTTATTCTCATTAAGGGTAATATGCAATTATCAACCATAAAATGGTTAAGGCCATTCTAACATCAGATGGGACAGGTTAATTCAAGCAAATCATAGTACGGTTCAAAATATCTTCGGTATGTCTATAATTCTGAATATTATGCATTTTCTTGTTTTACTCAAATGATAGCTAAAATAACTTTTTTATAAATGGTACACAAAGTGAAATACAATAAAAGAATAAAATGGAGGCATTACTTATCCTAGTCTCAGCTCTCTATAAGTCAAGAATTTGTAATGCTACATCTGGTTTCTGCTTTCTTCTTGTATTTTTCCCCTCAATTAGCTTCTTTTACTGCCATACCAGACTCCCACTAGCCATATTCCAGTGCACTGATCCTATCAGCTGGTTGTACGCTACTATAGCGACATGCAGCTTGCTGTTGCTGGGGGCAACTTCAGTGCAACCCAGACTTGACTTTTGCTTTGATGTGTTGCATCTGATTTAACTAGAACGTGCAGACTGCTGGCATACACAAGTCATGAATAAAAGACATGAAGGAAACATCCAGAAAACCACATATAGTCAGTCTGACAAACATAACAGGCTAATTTGTTTTTACATTAACCAAGAGCATTAATTCTGACACTAAATTTGCAAAAATAAGGAAAACATCTCAACTCTACCTATAATATAATCAGTGCATGTTTACACCCCACCACAGCAGCACAAGATTACAGCATATTAACTTAACTTTGCTTTTTGTCCAGTAACTATTTTTCTATATGAGCTAGACTAGGCTAGCCACACTGCAAAAAAAGCTCTTTTATAACAAAGAATAAACTGGCAATAACACACAAAAGTTTGGAGTTATGTATTTCACTATTATCCAAAAAGTCTTAATACTCTTTACATTTGACCTTCCACCCCATGACAACTTAATACCGCATTTTTATTCTGGATCCTATCATAAAGGTGATTGCCCACCTTCAATCATGCTATAGAATTTTTCCATACTACATTTAGAATATACTCTGCCACTAATTGCGGTTTCCCAGTAGAAAATTCAGAATATGGAGCCACATTTGGCTTTCTTTATTAAGGATCCATCAGTTTGTTTATTAAACAAAAATCCTATCCCCTTCAGGGCCAAAAAAACCCCGTATTTATTACAGAAAAATTAAGATGTGTGTGATGAGCACAATAGCATCCATGTAAGAGAAGTTTACTGTCTCCACCTGTAACATCAACACCACACAAAAGCAAGAATCTGTTGCAAAAAGAAAAACAAATTCTACAGGCAGCAAATACTACTGACAGTGGATACCTGTTAAAAGTTTGGAGAAGAACACTGGGTCAGCGACAGTCAGGAAAACAGAGTAATCCTTAACATAAATAGATGTGCCGAGCAACTACTAATAGTAGAATTGTTCCGAGAGAAGCTCGGCATCAGCGTTGTATTGGATGAAGAAACACTCTGCTGCATAAATAATCAGCTGGAGGTGTTTCCTGGGCGAAACAAGTCAAAGTGATTGGATTATGGTCGGTTCATTGAGCAGCAGTGGCAGAAATGAAAAAATATAAAGGGCTTTATTTCTAGGACCTTCCCGCACCCATTTACTCTCTACAAGGCATTGTTACTAGGAAGACCTTCCCACACCCATTTACTCTCGACAGAGTGTCATTACTAGGACCTTCTCGCACCCATTTACTCTCTACAGGGCATTATTACTAGGACCTTCCCGCACCCATTTACTGTCTACAGGGTGTTATTACTAGAACCTTCCAGCACACATTTACTCTCTACAGCTCGGTGAGACTCATGTAGAGTTAAACATGGTTGCTAGCAATGGAGAGGAAGAAACGGAGAACATCAGAAACAGCTGAATCTGGGAATTCCACTGTCAGCATCACTCTTATGAGGTGTGGCATTCAAACAGTAGGGGAGAAAACAGTTTTAAAATGAGGAATTAAAAGCAGCAACATGTAGTGGTTCTTTAAATTATGTAACTGAAAGGCTTTCAGCAGTGACAGTATACATTTTTCTCTGCTTCATTCAAGTGTTCTGCCAATAGTAAGTTTCAAATGTCACTTGAAAAAAATCTTCATTGCATGAGTGGTGTTATGTCTATAAATCAAAACCCAGAGGCAAAAATAATATTATTCATAGTGTAATACCAGTTAATGTCTTCATTGCTATTGTTCTGATTCATAATATTTGTAATGTACTTTGTTCTGACTCTTACCAGTGGTAGTTTTCTCTGCTCATTTAGACCTTCAATGTTCCCTTGTGCTAACATGCTTCCCTTTTCCTCTGTGCTTCTTCTGCCTACCCGATTCACAATTTCATAAATCTTCGCAATTCTCCTGTCAGTGTTTGTATCAGTTACCAATTGCAAGCGTGTGCCCTTAAAGTTAACTCCTGTCAGTCAAACATACACCCAGATTTACAGTCCTAAAGAAGCTTTCAGATTCAATATAATTGTCATTGGTTTCCTGGAGATTCTCCGTGCTTGTATTTTGAATGTTAGCTGGCAGAGGCCTTGACAGACATCATGCTGCAATGAAACCAGGCATGCTCCTTCTTTTGGCTTAGATATTCCCAGAGAGATTCCAGACGTTGACAGGTCATTCTCAGGATGAATTTGGTACAATGTAGACAACTTCACCTTTCATAATACAGGCACAGACAAAACAGAAAATACTTTCTACATTCTAAACAATTACTCACGTTTTCAATATATTTACTAGAAAATTTACCATCACAACTATCAGACATCTATCAAGATACAATTACTAAGATAAACGAAATTTCCTCGGTGGGATCCTTGCCTCTGAGAAAGCAGGCTAACATGAAGTACTGATGACAGTGAGTACTAACTGCAAGGGACAAAGAACTGTGACAAGAAATATCTGAACATAGCACCAGCCAACACCCCTTTTATTACATCACAGGTGTCTAGATATCCAAGTGAGAGGGAGTCACCTGATGATCATGGTAGGAAGGTACAGCTCCTAGAGGAAGAGCAGCCACTGGAAACCTGCAGGCAAAAATTTCAGAAAAGATACCTGCAACACTGAATATTATGATGAACATACTGGGTCACTTAGTAAAATGTATAGAATGATTAGATGTAAACTGTACCCTGCATACAAAGCATTTAGGGCTTCATCCTTTAGAACACAACTGGAGCTGAAGTTTTATGAGAATGACAATCATTTAACAATTCATTTTACTTTCATAGTTTAAATGTTTTGCCATTCTTGTAAAATTCCAGACCCAGAGGTGTTCTCAAGGATACATCACTAGAGTCTAGAGAGGAGAGTATTTAACACAAACATTTCCAAGACTGAGAGAGACAGTCCAGTGTCCAGGTAGATATTACAGCTGTTAATACAAGAGAGTGGCAATGGCATAACTTTGAAAGAGTCTGTTGTCCTTAGATGAACTTTAGAATCAAACACAGGAAATTTCAAACTTATGAACAATCATATAATGTTGAACATATTAAGTGAACACATGATGCAAATATTTCTAAGACTTTTGTTAGACAACAAAAATAAAGCAGTGTAAAATATTGTTTATTATTGAAATATTCTATACATTTTCATCATATATATATATATATATATATATATATATATATATATATATATATATATATATTTCATACCTCTCAACTGTACCAAATTCCTCAGTTTTAACCACTTTTGAGGTCAAAATAATGGGGTGCCATGAATTCCTGAGTGGCCCCTTTAATTTCCAAATTTCCGAGGGTATTTTTTCAAAATTTCATTTTTTGCTGATGTCATCACGTGCAGGGGGTGCACACAATGATGTCAGCTTTGTGAGCCTGTCGGAATTTGGCTGAAGGCTGGAGGAGGTGTGTACTACTGTCTGAGTGACTGTGCACATGTACGGGTGAGAGGACTGGCAAAACTTAAACCACTCTGTTCTTCCTGTCTGCAATATGCTAAGTGTCGTTGCAATTAGTTAGTGTTATTTAGGGAGCGTGTCATGTGTATGCTTGCTCATTTAGGGAGGCCAGGGTTCCATTATGAACTTGAAGTGCCATTGTAAAGGGTTCTGAAGTGCAGTTACGGAGTGTGTGTTCCTGCTTATTTATGGAGGATTCTGTGCATTCAGGAGAGATTTTATATTGTACCCCTTTAGCTGAATGAAATTAATTGTTTTTTTTTTGTTTTTTTCTCATGGAGTCTGAAATAGAGAGATTGATGTAGCGCATTCTGTTTACTTTTGGGATCAATATGTTTAGAAAAGGTGAAAAGCGGAGACCACCAACCAAAAGTTCAAGTTATGCTTTATTTTAAATAATGCTACCAAATGCCACACGTTTTCGTCTATCTACCATAGACTTCCTCAGATAAAAACACAAGACAAAAAATTCCTCCCATTTTATAAGCATAGCATTATGGTGTACCAAAGTCATTCACCAATTAATTAATTAAAAAACAATGGCATAGTTAAAATAGAATTCAATATTACATAAATTCATAATACCCCCATAAAAGTCATACAAAAAATAAAATGATGTAAAAACTATATGAAAATGTAGTAATTGTATGAAAAATAATCTTAATACATGCATAAATAAATACTTATACATATGTTAAAACACCATGCAAACCTGTTAAAACCAATACGTTAGCACCAACAGGTTAGCAAAAAAATGGATAGGGGTGAGAACAAAAGGGCATTAATTACAGAGTACAATAATGATTTTTTTATATTGTAACAATTTAGTTAGAACAGAATGGAACAAGTTTTTAGAACTTACTGATTTACCTTTGGCAAAACTGTCTCCCCTAAAGTTTACTTTTAAGAAGGGGAGGAATTTAAAAAAACTTCTTGAACAATGTAGAAGACCAATGAATGTTAGTGGTAAACAAAAAGGGATGCACCATTGTGGGGCTTGTTCGCAATGCCAATACATTGTGCACTGTGACAGTTTTTACATTGGTAGAAGACATAGGAAGATTTGTGGTCTGTCCTATTTTAATTGTAACAGTGAGAAAGTGGTTTATTTAGCTACCTGCTCTCCTTGTGGTGCATTTTATTTTGGTAAGATGGAGTGAAAGATCAGAAGACATATTTATGAACACACTTATGAGATTAGGACTAAGAATGAGAGAAATGCTCTGTTTAAACATACATTGGTTTGTAAACCGGCAAAGTTTAGTTTTTTCATTCCTGAAGATGTTCAAGTGGATAATAGGGTGGGTCCTGGGAAAACCTGTTGGAATATAGGGAACTCTATTGGCAAGTAACCCTAGATGCAGGTAGGGATCCAGGGCTCAATGAGGATATTAACATAGCCCCATTATTGAAACTCAGAGCTGCCAAACTCTGATTGGACAATATATTTCTGTCATACCATTATTACATCGATTGTTCATAATTTCTGTATTTTATTTCTATGCATTTGTTTTTTTAAGTTTTTCTAAATGTTGAGACCTGTAGAGTATGTTGGGTTTATTCACTTGCTTGAATTTTACAACCTTCTTGGCTAGTAGATGGTGCTAACGTATTGGTTTTAACAGGTTTGCATGGGGTTATAACATATGTATAACTATTTATTTATATATGTATTAAGATGATTTTTCACACAATTACTACATTTTTATATAGTTTTTACATCATCATTTTATTTTTTGTATGACTTTTATGGGGATATTATGAATTTATGTAATACTGAATTCTATTTTAACTATGCCATTGTTTTTAATTAATTAATTGGTGGATGACTTTGATTGGTACATCATAATGCTATGCTTATAAAATGGGAGGAATTTTTTGTCTTGTGTTTTTGATATCTCAAGAAGTCTATGGTAGAGAGATGAAAACGTGTGGCATTTGGTAGCGTTATTTAAAATAAAGCTTAACTTGAACTTTTGGTTGGTGGTCTCTGCTTTTCACCTTTTAGTTTTGGATTACTGGTTTTGTTGGGCGAAATTTTCTCCGTTTTGTTTATCAACATGTTTAGAATCATAATTCACTGGAAATGTTAGATGATTTTGCTTTTTTTTATGAAATATAAGACTTAAATGGCTTCTGAAATTTTGAACAGATGGGAATTTTGTTGCATATCCGCTTGCTTATACTGTTCTTTAGTATTAGGTCTAATCACACATGAGTTTACAACTAATACTGGTCGTTTTTGATGTATTACATCTACTGGTAGACATAAATCCTGTCACATGCTATTGCAATAAGACGTGAGGACTGTAGCAGATGCATCCTAATGCAGGGTTAGAGGTGTAATAAGACTTGAGACCAGCAAGCAGAGTGTTTTTATACACTGACAGTATATCGTATGTACTGCATTAGCCCACTAGGCCACTCAGATGTTAAATAATCACTCCTGCCAAGTCTCAAACCTGGGCCCCTGTTAACTACATCATAGTGCATTAGTCCACTAGGTCACTCAGCTATGTGGCTCATGCAGATTGCAGTGTTTTAGACCAATTCCAAAATTCAGCACTTTTTTTTCACCTTTGTGGAACAGAACATCACTGTTTCTAGTGCCTCTCCTCAATCATAGGTGCCAGGAGTCGCTCCTGATTTTTCTGGACCTAATCCAAAATCCTCCTGTTGCCTGAGACAATATTGGGTGTCCCTATACACCATCGTACTCATGGCCATAAGATTATTTTTTATATATGTCCTACCTATTCTTCTACTTCAACACTCTATGTGTAATGACATAAGGCCATTACTGTCAAATGAACATCTGTTGGGGCATGATCTGTTATTCTGTAGGTATGGCCTGCATACCCATTATCACCACTACGGCTGCTTATGACCCTTACTTATTCGCTGGTATAGGTGAGATGGTAAAATACTGCAGCCTTTCTTATCCCACCCATGAGCCTCTCAAGTACCAGGCTTTCTATATGAACCCATGTCACTTGGGAGACTGTCAGGGGGATCCCTCTCTCAGTAAGTATAAATAGCCAATAAAATTGAGCACATTTTTAATATTATGTTGCTGCTGCTGTTAAGACAGAAAATGCGTCTTATTTCAATATACAATGCATGAAAGAGTGGAGCAACAATATACACCCACAGTGTTTGTTTATGTATCTTTGCGTGGAAAGAAAATCATGCACAAGCTTCTTGCAAAAGTTTCTAATGCACCAAACTACACAGAACTTTAAGTTTTGGAAGATAAATCAAAAAAGATCAAATTTATGAAGCTCTAGCAGAAATGGATTGGTAGAACATTGCTAGTTTCCTTGGGAATTATTTAAGTCATGGAGAGAGTCAGGTTGGATTGCGTTATACACTATGAGAATATATGTAAAAGATTGCTGTTAAAAGCTATTGTAACCTTATGCTATATAATACAATGTAATACTCTGGGGCCATATTTTGGTTATCTGTTGCTCAGTTTTCGTTTGAAAGTTGATATCCCACAATTCCATTGGAGTGGGCAGATTTACATAATAATGTATACAAATTGTATGTTAATCACCGTACAGATATGTACCTATTTTTCATGGGCCTTTGTCCAGATTTTTGATGTTTCCAGATTGAGAGGTATGATATATATATATATATATATATATATATATATATATAGATATACACACACATGCACATATACAGCACAAGCCTAAAGCATGCATGATAGCAATTTCCATAATCCCTTCTTTTCTCTACAGCTTATTTCTACAAATCCAAATTAACATGAAGTAACACGGGTCTACTGCATTTCTGAACTAATTAACAGAAAATAAAATCAGTAATCTACTTAATGGAGACACCATTGGATGATTGCCAATCTAGATCCTATATTCTGTAACTTCTCACAGAACTATTTTTCACAGAATAAAACTGAATTGAAAATAAATTGACTTTATATTATCAAAGCCTCCTGGTAGGCTGTTCAAGCAGGACTAAAAGCATGGTACCTGCAATGGTTACAAAACTAAGAGCACACAGGAACTGACAGTGCAGCTAAGAAAAGGCAAGTGTTAGAAAATTAAAACTGAGATCTAAACCAACTGTAATTGAAGTACTGAATATCACACGTGGGATAAAAGAACTAGAGGTGAGGACTTTAGAAAAGGTAAGGAGTAAATTACATAAAAAAGAATATATGCAGAAAAATGTTCTGGAGGAAGAATGATATTAAAGGGAAAAAGTACAGTTTTGTACCTACCATAAATGTAGATGTTCGAGGATCCACATTGCTGCAGTCCTAACCATTGGGTAGTCCGCTGTCCAGTCGGCCCGAATACCAAAGTATATGGCTGACGTCGGTCAAGGCGCATTAGACTGATGTCAGGACGTCAGGGTACTAATGCGCATGACCGACGTCATATCCTCAGTCTTTTCTTGCCCCAGATGTCAGAAGACCCTAAAAAGACAAGGCCCAAACCAAAAACACCAAAAACCCTGCACCAAACATATATACAATATATACAAATTTACAAGAATATAGCCTAACCCACACCACCACCCCTAAACACAGAGGGAAGGAGGGAGGTAAATTGGACTGCAGCAATGTGGATCCTCGAACATCTACATTTATGGTAGGTACAAAACTGTACTATGTTCTTCATTCCACATTGCTGCAGTCCTAACCATTGGGTAGAATCCCAAAGCAGAGGTAAGGGAGGCTGGCAAATCATAAGGAAGCAGGAGCTGTCAACATGCCTTGCAAAATAGCTGTGGCAAAACCAGCCCTAGATTTAGAGTAGAGAGGAAGGTGGTAATGCTTAGAGAAAGTATGCACTGAACTCCAAGTAGCTGCCTCCAAAATATCCTTAGTAGCCACCCCCCTTAGAAATGCTGTAGAAGTGGCAGTAGCCCTAGTGGAATGAGGCCTAATCCCAGCTGGAATCTCCTTGCCATGATGGGAATAACAAAATGAAATGCAAAACCCAATCCACTTAGAAATAGTTTGCTTAGACACAGGCTTGCCCTGAGAACTCAAAGCAAAAGAAACAAACAACTGCTGAGACTGCCTGAAATCCTTAGTCCTGCTTAAATAATAACGTAATTGCCTATGTACATCCAAAGTGTGCAAAATCTTTTCTCCCTTATTTTGGGGATCTGCATAGAAAGTAGGCAAATGAATAGTTTGGTTTAAAGCCACACTAGAAACCACCTTAGGCATAAAGGAAGGATTAGTACGTAATGATACCCTATCCTTATGGAAAATCAAAAAGGGCTCTACTGCCATAAGGGCCTGCAACTCAGAAACCCTTCTTGCAGAAGTAATAGCCAACAAAAAAGCAGTCTTCCATGACAAGTATTTCAATTCAGCAGTAGCCGCAGGCTCAAAAGGTTGTAGAGTAAGTTTTCCAACACAAAATTGAGATCCCAAGCAGGAGTAGGAGCTCTACGTGGGGTCTTATATTCTTTGCCCCTCTAAGAAACTGCTTGAACAAAGGATGCGAAAACAATGGTGGGTCACAATCATAATGAGCTGAAATTGCTGCAGCATGAATCTTAATGGAAGAGAAGGACAAACCTTTGTCCAATAACTCAGTAAGATATTGAAGAGCCACACTCAAATTAGGCTCAGAAATCTCCAAATTCTTTGCTGCACTCCAAAATAAAAATCTCTTCCATTTTTCTGCGTACACTTTCCTTGTACTAGGTCTTCTGGCTTCCATAATCACATTTAAAACTTGTTGAGGAAGTTGAGACCTGCTGTGTTTCAAAACAGAATATGCCAGGCTGTTAGATGAAGAGAGTGAAGTTTGACATTGAGCAGGTGACCATCCTTCTGAGATAACAGGTGTGGAATCAAAGGTAAAGGCCATGGAGGCTTCCTTACCAGACTCCTTAGTAGTGGGTACCAGTGTTGCCGAGGCCAATCTGGAGCTATTAAAATCATCCTTGGCTTGTCTTGTCTGACCTTTAGGAGCACCTTTGGGAGAAGAGGCAGAGGTGGAAAGGCATACACATGAAGATTTTTCCAACTGAAAGAAAGAGCATCCACTTTCCAAGCTGTGTGATGAAACCCCTTTGTGCAAAACTTTGGCAGCTGGTGGTTTAGTGGAGAAGCGAACAGATCTATGTCTGGAGTTCCCCATGACACTGTCAATTTCTGAAATACATGAAGATCCAGTTTCCACTCGTGGGGATCCATGATTTGTCTGCTTAACACATCTGCTAAGGAGTTCTGTGCTCCCGGCAGAAACCTTGCCTGAAGAGTTAGTTGCAAGCTGAGCGCAGTCTCCCATAAAATCATTGCTTGCCTGCATAGAGGATAAGAATGTGTTCCCCTTGTTTGTTGATGTACCACATGACAGTTGTGTTGTCTGTTAGAATCAACACCTGCCCCGGAAGCAGCAACTCCTTGAAAGCCATTAATGCAAACTGGACTGCTAACATCTCCTTCATGTTGATATGTAGATGCAGTAGTCTGGCAGGCCACTTGTCTTGTATCCACTTTCCATTTAGATGAGCTCCCCAAGCAATGTCCGAGGCATCTGTCGTTAAAATCTGACTCGCCTCTGGCCGGGTCACAGAGAGTCCCTTGTTTAGGTGTCATTCCTGAGCCCACCACAAAAATTCTTTTTGGATGCAAGGTATTATTTGAATGACAGTGTCCAAATCCTGGCAGTGCTGTGTCCATACATTTTTGAGATACCATTGCAGCTTCCTCATATGCAGTTTGGCATTGGGAAGCACCAGAATACAAGATGCCATGAACCCTAAGGCTTGAAGGACTGTCCTTGCAGTCAGCCCGGACTGAAGAGATAGTTGGTGGAAATAACTGGAAAGATTCTTTTGTTTGTCCGGGGTTAAAAGGCCATCTGGGCTGCTGTATTCAGTCTCACACCCAGAAAGCACATGTCTTGAGAGGGTACTAGACTGGACTTTATTTCGTTCACAGAATACCCTAGGCATCTTAGCACTGCTATGACATATTCCAAATGCTGTAGAAGGTCTTCCTTTTCTTGAGCCAGAATCAGGCAGTCGTCCAAGTAAGGATAGATTTGAATTCCTTTTAGCCTGAAGTAAGCTATCACTGGAGCCAGAACCTTTGTGAATACTCTGGGCGCAGTAGATAAGCCAAAGGGCAATGCAGAGAACTGATAATGAGAATTTCCAGCTCGAAAACGCAGATACTTTCTGCAACTTAGTCTTATAGGCACATGAAGGTAAGCTTCCTTGAGATCTAAAGTTACCATCCAGTGATCTTTGCCCAGCAGAGGTAAAAGCTGTTGTAACGCCAACATTTTGAACTTGGGAATGTCCAGATAAGTGTTGAGGATAGATAAATCCAAAATTGGTCTCCACGTGTTCCCCTTCTTTGGTACTAGGAACAGGCGAGAATAAAATCCTAGGCCTCTTTCTGGTACAGGGACTGGCTGAATGGCCCCTATTTGGAGTAACAGAGAAATTTGCTTGTGAGCCTCTTTTCTTTGTGGAGGAGGAACGTCTGGCATGCCTTTGAAAGGGGGCAAGGTATGGAAATAAAACCTGTAACCGTGGTGAATGATATCCAAAACCCATCTGTCTTGAGTAATTAAATCCCAATTTTCTTTGAAAAGAGACAGCCTTCCTCCCAAAGGAGCTGCCAGACGAGAATGTACTGGCAGCTGAAAAGGCAGGTCATTGGGTCTGTTTACGAAAGGACTGACCCCTGCCCTCACCAGAAGTCTGAGCAGGAGAACTCCCTGTTCTAGGCCTAAAAGAACCTTGAGCTCTGCCCCTACCCGTCTAGACCTACCCCTAGACTGGGAATCATAAGCAGGATATGTCCATCCCTTAGTAGGCCAATTTCTGCTAAACTTTGGAGGTTGCACCTGCAAAAAATCTTTAACAGTCTGCATAGACTTAGCCTTGTCCTCCATTTTCTTTAAAACTGCTTCCACAGGCGAACCAAACAACACATCAGACTGTAAAGGAGCATCTAAAATCCTTGTCTTAACATGCTCAGCTAAATTCTAATCCCTCAACCAGGCGTGCCTGCGAAGAACAGAACCAGTGGCAGCCACCCTCGAGGAGGCCTGCACAGCATCAAAACCACATTGCAAAGAATGCTTACCCACTTGTTCAGACACATGAACTAAATCATGCAACTCTTTACATTCAATACCTTCCGCCAGAGCATCCACCTTAGATTTCAATTGTGTAAGGAGATAATTTTGATATTTTAGCATGTGAAACTGACAATTCAACGCCCTCATGGCTAAAGTGGAAGAAGTATACACTTTCTTTCCCCATCTATCCAAAGCCCTTGCCTCTTTATCAGTGGGAACAGGATTTTTAACAACAGAGGCCTTAACACCTTTAGGCCCCTGAGAAACAGTTTCCGGGTCTGCCCTAGGACTCTTAAAAGATACTTATGAGCTTCAGGCACCCTATAGTACCTATCAGGTTTAACAGGGCAGGAGGCAAAGAATCAGGGTTCAGGGAAGCCTCTGCAAAACATCTTCCACCACATTAAACACAGGAGGTATAGCTAAGGGCCTATGCTGGGGTAAAACAAGAATTCCCTAAGCCTCTTCCTGGAATCAGAGAAATCTTGGCCTTCCCATTTAAAATGCTCCCTCATGGAATGCAGAGTCTCTGAAAATGAGAAATCCTCAGGAGGAGAAGCTGAAGGAGTGGAATCATCCACATCAGAATCAGAATAAGGAGGATACTCCTGCACGTCTTCAACCGAAGACTCAGAAGCCTCAGAACACTGTTCAAAACTCTCAAACTCAGGCTCCACCCTAGGCCTCTTATCAGGAGGGGGCATAGAACCTCTAATCATAGTAATCAAATCCTCTGCCATTTTAAGCATATGTTTCTTAGGCACAGAACCTGAAGTGCTAGGAGAAACCCCCACTGAAGCTAAACTTGGCTTACCCCTCAAAGAAGTCTTGGAAACAGAAGGAGAGGCTCTAACCACCTTAGGAATAGAGGGAAGAACAGCTACCTGAGAAGCCCCGTCAGCCTGGCCTACCTCCTGAGAGGGCACATCCTGTAACAGTAAAGTCTCTGCCTGAGACTCCAAAGAAACTCCTGGCAAAACCACTGGCTCCACTGAGCCTTCTAAAGAACCGACGTCCGGGACTGCCGGTTCTTCAACTCTAGGCTTAACTGCTTTGTCCTTGCGCTTTTTGGACGAAGCGGGCGTCGGAGAATCCGACGGCATTTTATAGTTACAACGCTTCCCAAACACTAACCTGGCACAGTCTAACCTTCTCTTAATAGTGCGTTTGTTAAATCTAGCACAAGAGCGGCATCCAACAACGTCGTGCTCAGGCCCTAAGCAAGGTATACACAAAGTATGATAATCCCTATGAGGTATCTGTTTCCCACAAGAAATGCAGTTATTCACTTTTTCTGACATCTGCTTAAATACTCCGGCAACAAAACAGCAAAATGTTTCCCAACGGGGTACTTAGCCAACTTTGATTCGGTCTGAAACTCCGACTTCAGAAAATTTCAGAACGCCAACCTGCACTCGCAAAACTGCTTCTGCATCGGACCATGCGGCAAAAAAGACTGAGGATATGACGTCGGTCATGCGCATTAGTACCCTGACGTCCTGACATCAGTCTAATGCGCCTTGACCGACGTCAGCCATATACTTTGGTATTCGGGCCGACTGGACAGCGGACTACCCAATGGTTAGGACTGCAGCAATGTGGAATGAAGAACATCAGGCAATGAGCAATTTATATAATGTTGGAGTGAGTGAAAATTGTAGAAATCAAACATGCTACATGAAAATATCAGTGGAAATATAACTTTTTTTCTTTTAATATAGTTGCACACATATCAGTCTTTAAAATATGATGATTCAATAAGGTTGTTTAAAACATATATCATAAGCATTATTTAAAAAAAAAAAAAAAACATTGATGTGAAAGCCCTTTTAAATTGATTTTATGTACTTATTTTACAATTTGGTGACCAGGTAGGTGGGCTGGTCTATTGACCCTGTTCAGCCATGACCCAGGCACAATAGTACAGTTAAAACAGTTTACAGCAGTATAATTCAGAAGAATAATGCAGTTGCAGAAATATTTCATAGTAAGAGATATATAATAGTTACATTATGAAACAGAATAAACATTCATTTCAAAGTGATTTCCTGCCATTATAAGCTGCAGACCTAGCATGTGCATTTAGATTTATTTTGTTGGTGTTGTCTGTTTTTTTTTTTTTTCTTGAATCCTTCAAAATTTTCTGTTTCTTATATCAGTAGATAGCTGGCTACATTTTGCTGGTTCTATCCTAGAGAGGGCTTTTTCTCCTATGGCTAGTTTATATCTAGTTCTGGTCAATGTGAGTGCACTTTTCTGTGTGTTCCTTAGGGAGTAACTTTGTTCCCAGATTTGGAGTTCATGTTTGAACAATGGGCAGTATCCACATCTTAGAATTTTGAAGGTTAGTATATTAAGAAGGGTTATATATGATTAATATATACTTAGAATTAAACATAATGTATAATTATTGCCCCCTGGATGGGTAAGGTCAATCTCTAACCAAATGGAATAGGTTATTTCTAGCACAAAAAGAGAAACCAGCTAGGCTTAAAATGGCCTGCAAGGACAGCTAGCCTAACTTCTCTGCTGAGTCAACAATTGTTTCATTTGGATTTTCATATTCTCTATTTGTTCTTTTTCCTTACAGTACTACTCTAGTCACTTTTTCTCACGGATGATCAACTATTTCGTTATCTACATATTATTTTGTTATATGTTCTATCTATGGTCTTAAATTTTTATCCACAAAATGTGCATTTTTCCTAGAGCAAAACATTTCTCTGTTTCTTTCAATGCTCTTGCTACAGAACATCTAAGTGAAAATGTGGATTTGAGCATAAATGCAGCAGTACCTAATTTGTTTTTTATCTTCAACTATCTATTTTATCACCTCTATTTCTGTATTTGTGCATCTTGTTGTTACACAAGTTCCCTCTTTAATGAACGTATATGACTGTATGCAAAGCTTGTTTTAATTTATAACCCTGAGATAAACCACAAAAAAAGGTTGCTACAGATCAGGATTCTGCTCTGGTTAACAAACAAATATAGAAACTAACAACAATCCTTAATTGTTGTTGTGAAGTTTGGGTTTCATCTATAGTGGGCGAGGGGACTACTTGCAGCATGGCATGATCCTACAGATCCAATGTTTCTATCTTCAAAGGATTTTACACTGTCTTTTTTTTTCCCAAATTTGGGCCCCAGGTGCTCATGCCATGATTGGGCACTTTCCTGTTATCCTAGGACCTATACACTCAGTCTTTCTTTTTACTTATGATGTTTCTTCCATGATATTTAATGCAAATAATGTACATATCCATATTATCTTGTAAGATTTTACAAAGAAGCACACACAAGGTAGATGCTCATCACAGTTTGAGGATGAATTCAGTTCCAGGAATCTTCTTCTGCATACTGATTTAATCTATCAGTATATATCCTTTTTTTTAGCTTCCCTATATATTTAGCATTTCTAATACCCTGACAATAATGTAGCCAAATCAGAAGGTTGTGTGCGAGTGTGTGTGTATTTTGTTTACCGAGGTACTGCACTGATCAGTATTAACCAATTTCACCCTGAGCTCAAGTAAAATGCAAATCATTTCACACAAAAAGGCAGATGTAAGTAATAACAAAATAGTTTAGATTAATTGCATAGAAAACAAGACAGACATACATACATACATACACATACACACACACACACACTATAATACAGACAGTCCCCGGGCTATAGACATCCGACATGTGGACAACCTATAGGTATGAACTGGTTGCTGCAATGTTGGAAGTAAAGTGAAAAAATAAAATCCTTAAAGTTGTACAAACCTGTGTGTGTGAGAGGTCAATCGATGTGTGAGTGACTGTATGCATGAATAAGAAAGTAACTGTGTGTGTGACAGATGAGGAGAGAGTGAGAACAATGTGTGAGTG
Source organism: Protopterus annectens (assembly GCF_019279795.1). Classification (NCBI taxonomy): domain Eukaryota; kingdom Metazoa; phylum Chordata; order Ceratodontiformes; family Protopteridae; genus Protopterus; species Protopterus annectens. Next base: position 1,697,327,398 of record NC_056744.1, on the reverse strand, counting down.
AATACAGGTATGAATGAGGAAGAGTGTGTGTGTGTGTGTGTGTGTGTGTGTGTGTGTGTGTGTGTGTGTGTGTGTGTGAGAGAGAGTGAAGTGAGAGCAAGCGAGCGATCCTCTGGCAGCAGTTAAGAGGTGGGTGGTTGCATAAGGGGAGGGGTTTAGTTATGGACTAGGTAAGGGTTAAGAGACACAGTGTGTGTGTGTGTGTGTGTGTGTGTGTGTGTGTTCATACCTCTCAACTGTCCAGATTTTCACAGAATGCCCAGATTTTGCCTCATATATTTGGTCTACTTCTCATAAAATTGTGTTTTTCTGACAAATCACTGGCAAATCATTGAGGATTAAATTAAAAAAAACAATGCCAGACATTTGAATTTCAGACCTCATACCCTTCTGAAAATTCTTGCTAATCACAAATCCTGGTATTCTATCAACTTTCTAAGTTTGTAGGAGCAATATTTAAAAAGTGTCCCTGTTTTGTGGTCTTTGTCCCCCCACTATTTATGGCTTTGTCCAGATTTCTCAAAGAAGTTGAGAAGTACGATGTGTGTCTTTATGTGTGTATCAAAGGACTTGATATTCCATTCATATCTCTCAACCGCTTACAGCAAGAAATGTGGACAAAGCTATAAATAATGGGGGGACAAAGGCCTCAAAATAGGGATACTTTTTAAATATTTCTTTTACAACTTAGAAAGTACATAGAAAAACAGTTTTTGCATTAGCATGAATTTTCTGCCCTGTCTGAAACTCAAACTGCCATTATTTTCTGAATATAACCCTCAATGATTTGGTAGAAAACCACAATTTAACAAGAAACAGGCCAAAAATATGAGGCAAAATCTGTACAGTTGAGAGGTATGAGTTTTGGTACCTCTCCTCTTAGATAAAGAAATTTGGATAAGCCTAAAATTCACAGGTGACAAAGGCTCATGATAGGAGCATATTTTAAATGAGTTTGTGGTGTGTGTGTGTGTGTGTGATACCTCTAAACCTCTTACAGCAAGAAATCTGGACAAAGTCAAATAAAAGTGGGACAAATGCCTCAGAATAGGGACACTTTTAATAAATATCACTCTTACAAACTTAGAAAGTTGATACAATAGCAGATTTTCTATTTGCATAAATTTTCTTTAGGGTATGAATTCTGAAACTCAAATGTCTGTCATTATTTTCTAACTTCAGTCTTTATTTGCCACTACTTTTGCTAGTCAACCACAATTTTATGAAATGTGGGCCAAAAATATGAGGAAAAATCTGGACATTCTGCAAAAATCTGTAGAGTTAAGAGGTTTGGTTTGTGTGTGTGTGAAAAAAGTCCTCATAAACACTGCATTTAATAACAAGATGCCTTAAACCAGCTATGTTGACAGGAAGTAAGGAACCATAGATCATAGGAAGTAAGGAAGCATAGCTACAGTATACAGTACTATATTTAAGACTTTTTTTTATTTAAAAGTGTTTCTAAAGTGTTTTATATGTAAACAAAAGTAAAATAAGTACTAGACTACGTTAAACATTTGACTAAGTGACATTTAATAAGAACCATACATATGTGTTTCAACGTATATACAAATCTGATTTAAGGACAGACTAAAAACAGATCTTGTCCTTAAGCTGGGGAATGCCTGTAAACAAGCAGAGTGTAATACAAAATATTTACATTAGTTTAAAGTGGACCAACCTTCCATAATTTTGTGACAACAAAAGAGAAGTGGAAAGGAGAGCGGGATAGTGTGACTGAAGCGTATGAAATTAGTTTTGCTTCAGTCTTTATGTTTGCAAAAAGTGCTCCTCTTAGAACCACACTGTACCAAGAATGGACTCTTTTTTTTATAGTTTATATCAGGTTACCTGTACTGTCAACATATTCAAGTATGACTGAATTTTTAGCCCTGTTGTTCCTACTACACATGTATTTCAGCCTGTGGACATTAAAAATAGGAACAAAGGCCCTTGAAAAGCAGGTACATCCAACTAAAAATCTGGACATCTGATTAGCATCAAATATGAATACCAAGTACACACAGTAAACTTCTAGGAGGCCCATATCTCCTTCACATTGAGGGATATACAATCATGCAATGCAATGGTTCATATATATCATTTTATGAGCATGGATCAGTTTTCCTGTTTTCCTAACCTCAGTTTTTTGAGCCAGTCGGTTATGCCAAATCTGTAAATTAGAACAGGAACAGCATGCTGATTTGTACCTTGAACTTTATTCTTAGCAGTACAAACAATTTTCAATATTAATTTTAAATAACCTAAAAAATAATCCCTAGTTAGCTTTGTTCCTATTTTCTCTAGCTGTACTTCTTGATCTATTCACATATATTTATATACTCCCCTCAAGCTCTTACAGATCCCACTCTTCTCTCAGGGTGATATTTTCCCGATGTTGGAGATTTCCTGCTATAAATGCTGTTTGCACATATTTATCAAGACCGAATGTCATTTGTATATCATCTGAAAAATTTTTAACATTTGCAATGTTCTTTCAGTTGCTTGTCTGACAAGCTATAAAGTTTTTAAATCATCCAGAAAAAGTATATGCCATATTGGGAAGTTTGTTTTTTGGCAGTAAAGCTATAACCATAACCTAGTTTGTCAAGTAAACACAGCAGTGGTAGCACAGAATCACCGTGACATTTCTCTTTTTGGATTTTTATCCTTAGAAATGTAATTTGCTACTTATCATGATTCAGTTGTAAAGAGGTTTGCCACTGCTACATGTATATTGCAATGTTTTCAAAATCTTTAGTGAATCAGATGTGCATTTCAGTATTCAGACCCTCAGCCATAAAGGACCATTTGGTTTTACCAAGTACAATTTGTCCAACTGAAAAGTTTGCTGACTTTATCACTGAAAGTCACTTTCAGCAAGGTATGGTGTTGCCCTTTATCCACTGTTGTGCAATAATGGATATGGTATAAATAAAAGTTAAGGGGTGGGGGGGTTCCTTCAAGTGGGAGGTGCAGGGCCCTAAAATTATGTTCAATAAATGTGGCTTTTAGAAATTGTTTTTGTTGTTTTGACCATCAGATAAAAGTATTCATGAATTCAGCCATGAGTATATCTCAACCAGCAACAACATGCACAACTGTTTTCAGCTTTGTTGATTTGTCTCATTTTTTCTACAGATTAAACAAACATGTACAAAGCCTACAATGTTGGGTCGTCATTGCTAGCCTTACATATTTCTCCTTAACCATTCTAGCATCAAACCTTGGTCAACATGTGACTATTCCAGGAATTCTGTATACTTGACACTATACTTGTGGGCTTTACAACTTTATTTTTCATCTAGTCCTTTTTTTTAAATATATTTATATATATATATATATATATATATATATATATATATATATATATATATATATATATATATATATATATATATATGTGGCCATGGTGGTGCAGCGGTTAGCGTTGCCGCCTCACAGCAAGAGGTTCTCCAGTTCAATCCTCGGCTGGGGTGCCTTCTGTGCGGAGTCTGCATGTCCTCCCTGTGGTCACGTGGGTTTCCTCTGGGTTCTCCGGTTTCCTCCCACATCCCAAAGACATACTGTAGGTCAATTGGACACACTAAATTGGCCCTAGGTGTGAGTGCGTGTGTATGTGTGTGCCTTCTGTGGAAGGTTGGGCGCCGGACTGGCAACTCAACACCATAAAAACTCCACTGCCAATCATGAGCGGACGGTG
>NC_056744.1:1697273695-1697318695 GCF_019279795.1 Protopterus annectens | reverse complement strand
TTTAAGAATAGATAATCCTTTGTTTTGTATGACTTTCTTTTATTACCTTTTTGTTCCATTGTCATGTTTAATTTTTTTCTAGATGGCTACCAGTATACGACTCTTAATAGGTGTTTTTTCTTTTAAGAAGATTAATGCCCGTTTGTGATATGAAGGCAGTGTTAAACCTTTGTGTAAAAATGTTAACAACTTTAGCCAGAAGTTAGACACTGCATATGAACCCATGGTTTTCCATTTATGAGCTTAATTTTCTTTTAATTTCTCTGGTCATAGCTTTCTCCCATGTCCTATCTTTTATGTTACATCTTCCAACTCCATTTCTTTTAACTCTTTCATCCATTCAGAATAGTTATGTTCAACAGTGTCTTCATAAATACCCATTTGTTCTTTTTTGTGATGTTTCTATTGCTTTTTGCTTTGCTTCTCATTTCTCTAGAAATCATTTTTGTGTCATCAATTAATTCCTGATTTTCTACTTCTGTTTACATTTATATGCATGCCATTTAAGTATTGCTACTTGCATTTATATGATAAATTGTAGTCTATCTTAATCCTGGGCATTGATTTTACCATAACTATCTTTGTAAGGATTTTAGAAGATCTGTTCCCTTTTCTATATTCTTCTGACAGTAATGCTTGTCCTAATTGTTTTAGTTTTCTCTATTCATTTCTTCCAGGTTAACATTTTACTTCCTCCCTTCCTTCCCTTTATTGCTCTACTTTTTTTTGTGGTAACTCTTTATTTGCTCCTAGTTCAGCTGCACAGTAGTATATCCTACTTATGTCTGTTCTGCTGCTTGAATTTCTCTCAATAGTCCTGTTCTCTTGGTTTACCAAACCTCTAACATTTTGGGTCTTATTCACTTTCTGTAATCTATTTCTTTTATTGATCTCAACATCTATATCTATCCCTATATTAAATCAAGCAGCTCTTCCCCTAGATCATTTTATTTAGACTGAGGGCACCTTCTTTGCTCTCCATTTCCTGCTCTTTCCCTTTCAGTAAAATTCTAACTGGGCCCATCATGTAGCGATATTGTCAGTGTCAGAGTATTAGCCATTTCCTGCTCTTTCCTTTGCTGTGCCATTCTAACTAGACTTTGTGCAAGTTTCCTACAAAAGGTTCCAGCACATCACCCTGTTGTGTATCTTCTTCAGACACATCCTGCTTCATCTGTTGTTCCTCCTCCTACAGACTCACTGGCATATCATGTTGTGATATTACCTGTGTCAGAGTTTCCACACTAAAGCCTTCACTGCACTGATAGGGTATCACCCCAAAATTTTACTTGTTTAATTTCTGCCACTATTCCTATGCCAAGGGCTGTTGACAACACTGGAAACAGATCACAGACTTTGTCTCTCAGTCACTTTTAGTGAAGGCATGGTGTTGCCCTGTCTTTACTGTTATGCAGCAATGGAGATGGTATAAATAATAGTTAGGGGTGTCTCCCAAAATGACGGGATGAGGTGGGGAGGAATTTTTTTTGTACTATTTTGGCTTTCTTCCCTGCATAAATATCATACATTTTCATGTATGAAAAAGAACAGATCATTTTCTTTCCAGGTCTGTTTCTTCCTATACCTTTAAATAACCTCAATTTTCGCTCCTTTTCCTGTTTTACTTATGTTGCTTGCTTTTCCAGTTCACCCAAAGTTTCTTCATGTAGGATTTTTTTCTAATCTGGTAGATTAAGGATGTTAAATTATCTGTAGTTTTTAATTGGTCGTCTTGCCTTGTGCAAGTCTTTTTCTTTCCTCTTTTTTTTTGGCACAACAGTAACATTATATAATCTCTTTCTTTTCTCAACAGGGCACTTTACTGTCTCTGTGCATCTTACTTGGGTTAATAGTTTTTTTTTTTTGGCTTTGGTGGACTACTTCCTTCTACTACATAGATGCTACCTTCACCCCAACCTGCTAACCCTGTGGCAGAAATGTTTCATGTCCTGGAACCAATGCATACAAGAGTGGGCACTAATTTGCCCTGTGACCTGTGTAACCATTTTTTATCTACCTTTTTCCATTATATTTAGAATGCACCCTATATATAAGTGTCTTGATGGTGAGAGTTTCTAAAAACAGGGTCCACCATCTGAAGGTACTCATCAGTATTAACAATGAATTCAGTTCCAGCAATACCACTCTCATTTTCTGGCTTATTCCATCTCTCCATTTAGATCTTTTTTTATCTCTCCAAGTCTTTTAGGTTTCTTAATATCAAGACTGGAATGGACCCCATTCCTAAACCAAAGTATGACTACAGATCATGAAATTAGTATTGCTTCCAATCTTTGCTGTTAGTCAGAAGTGCTCTTCAAAGCACCCACACTGTGTCCTGTAATGACTCCTTCTGCAATTCTTATGGAGTTGCATTTATCAGTAACACATCTAAGTATGACTGTAAATTATTTTTTTATTTACTATATAGGATGGCACAGTGGTAGCATTGTCGCCTCACAGCAAGAGGTTCTCTGGTTCAATTCTTGGCTGGTGTGCCTTCTGTGCAGTCTCTGCATGTCATCCCTGCATTCGTGTGGGTTTCCTCTAGGCGCTCCAGTTTCCTCCCATATTAGCATCTGGAGCATTTCTCCCTCATCTTCTGCTGAAAATTGGCTTAGTTCCAAGTCGAACTTTCCCAGTAAACAAATGTTAAATAAATAAATAAAAACTCATTGCTGTTACTACTACTGCTGGAATGGTCTGGGTATCTTTCTTCCACATTGCCCTTGTTTCTGCTTGCAAATCCTGGTATTGTATGACTTTGTGTCTTGCAGTATGTAAGGAACTGTAGTCACTAGGTGTAGTGGATTTCAGTAATCAGTGTTACTTTTGTCTTCTTTTCATGGACTACTACATCTGGTTTTCTTGCATCTATTTTAGGAATGTTGGTAATGGATGCTCCCATGTGATATAAACCATCATTTTCTATGATGACTCGTGGCTCATGTTTTCAGTACCTTTCAGCTACTTCAGTATTAGAAAATTTGCACAATCCCCAACGCAACAGTCTTGCCACATTATTATGCCTTTCAGTATACAGTCCTTCTGCCATTAGTATGTCAGAACCAGCAAAAAGGTGTGCAACTGTTTTCAATTCTGTTTTACAAAACCTACATTTGTCCATTTCTCCCACATGTTCAATGGACTTTGTAAACCAAAGTCTATACTTGCAACTATATTTATGCTTTCTCCAACATTTCTTGCCATCTCATCTGATCCTTCGCCTTATATCCTTTCTTTTGGCACATTCAATTCCTGCCTGATTTTTATCTACTTCTGGTTTGATTTCCATTCCAACTTGACGCAGATATGCTTATGCTAGACTAAGAAGAGAAGTCATCTTACATTTATTCTCCTCATGTTTCAAAATTTTCACTATGTTTGGATCTTGTGAGGTCAGCAGATATGTATGCAGTCCCACAATTACAGATCTACACATGTAATCAATTTCAAGAAGGCCCATACCTCCTTTGGAATGGGGATATATAATCTTGGTATGCACTGATTTTTACAAATCATTTGATAAGCATGACACATCCTTCTTGTTTTCCTGTCTAATCCATCCAACACCTTTTGGGGCCAATCACTCAAAAACTGTAAGTTAGGACAGAAAGAACAAATTGGTTTATAGCTTGAATTTTGTTCCTAGATGTCAATGCTGTTTTCAAGATTAAAGTCTTCTAAAATATTCCTTACTAAGCTTTATTCGCATTTGTTCATGTTTTACTGTTGATCCTTCATCAATTTCCTAATATTTACAAACTCCTGCTTGCTCAAGTTCTTTTATATCACATACTTGTCCGAAACTGATGTCTTCTTGGTGCTGCAGCTTTCCTAATTTAAAGGTTCTTTTTGCACATTTATCAAAACCAAATGACTTTCTTATATCATCTGAACAAGTTTTGGCTACTTGCAGTTGTGCTTTCAGTTCCTCATCTGATGAACTATACAGTTTTAAATCATCAACAAAGAGAAGATGAGAAGTCTTTAAACTCTGTTGCTTTCTAGAAGACAGACAGCTTAATGGGTTAAGGGCAAGGCAAAAGAGCAACGGTGATAGAGATCCACCCTGGAATATCCCCTTTTGAATTACTATCCCCAGAATAATAATTTACCCTTTATCATGGGTTAACTGCAAAGTGGTTTGCCATTGTTTCATGGTCATTGTGATGTAGTTTATCACTGTAAGGGGTATCTTATACATTTTAAGCATGCATTTATCCAGGAATGTGGGATACTGTGAAATGCTTTTTTTGTAGTCAGTCCATGCCATAGTTAGAGTCTTCCCCTTTTTACAGTTCTCCACTATGACTTTAACGGGTCTATATTATTAGCATGAAAGCTAATAACAGCGAATACAAATGAATCAACACATATAGAACGAACGCGCACAACAGTGAAATGCCAATACATCGATATCCAAAGTAGCAAAAATTTATGTTTGATCAAAACCACGTTCCTAGTGTTCTGTAATAAAACTAAACAAAAACAAAAAACTTACCTGAATGCACCACGCAGGGGGCCCACACCCCCCGCTACTTAAATATACCAACTCAGAGATCACACTACATTAAAGTAAAGTGAAATATTCCCTATGGCGATCTACGCTGAAACTAAAATTCCTGTGTGCTATACTGTGCATGTCTGTCAACTACAGTTTGAAAGTGATATTGCTGCTCAAGACTCCTCCTCTTCTTTGGTAAGGGCGGACATGCAGACAAGCATCATACGCAATTGAAATTTTGGTTGGGCCAACTAAAACATTTCAATATACTGTTTTTCACTTAATTTGTTGTACTTCATTCTTTATGTGTCACACAATATGTATTTGCTGTCATTAGCTTTCATGCTAATATAGACCCGACTTTAACAACAAATGAGCCTTCATTCCATATGACTTAATTTTATTGTCCTTTTGTTCTACTGCCATAATTGAGTTTTCTTCTAAAATTATTAAATCTGTCAGCATCAATTCCAGTGTACAGTTTATACTTCATCAGAAGGCATGTTATTGTTCTATAATTTGTAGGATAGTGCAGCTTCACTTAATTAGGAGCATTGTTTTTCCTGTTGTTAGCCAGGTTGCTGTTTGCCCAGGATGTGCATATAAATAGTTATTATTCATTGCTAAATCTTCATGCAAAGATAATTCCTTTAACTAGAAGTTAGGTGGGTACTGCATCTGGGTCTGTTTTTTCCACTTAGAGGCTTTTCTTAACTTTGTTTCAATCTCTCTGGCTGTTACTTCATACCATTTCATATCCTGTACCTTTAAACTTCTTATTCTTTCTTTAACTTCTATACATTTAGCATCTTTGTAATATCCCACAGGATTTTCATAAATACTTCTCCAAAATATAACTATTTCTTCTGTTTTTTGGTGGTCTTTCATTTCTTTTTACCTTGTTTCCCAATTCTCTATAAAGGTTTGTTTGAGTCATAAATAATTTGCTTATTTTTGTACTTTTCCTTTATATTTATCTGTGTATTTTCCAAGTTTTTCTGCCTGCGCTGATATTTTTTATTATTTGCAATGGTGCATGATAAATGCTTATTCTTTATAATACTTTGCATTGCTTTTATCACGTCTATCTTTGAGCATTTTTGTTGATCTGTTCCCTCTTCTTTTCTCTCATAACAGTGACACCGCCTTTCTTAATTGCTTTAAAGCTTTGTCTATTCAATAATTCCATGATGGTATTTGATTTCTCTCCCTTCCTTTCCCGTACTACCATGTGCTCTTGTGGTAGAAGTTCATCTGCTATTGCTTTAGCTGCACAGTAATATATACTGTTTATGCCTGTCATATCGCATGGATCTCTATACACAGTCCTAATTACTGTGTTCATTTGTTTTTTCAAACTTCTGACTTTTTGGGTTTTATTGACCTTCTGCAGTCTATTTCTTTCATTGATCTTAATATGTTGATCTCTTTTAGATCAAGCAACTCTTCTCTTAGCTCATTTTCTTCTAAACTGAGGGCACACTTTTTTGTTGTCCATTTCCTGTGGCCATTCAACAGAAAGATATATAGATTCTTCCTGTGGCAACCTCTCTTCAGTTTCATCCCGTGTCATACATTGCTCTGTCATTTGGGAACTCACTGGCCTATCACTCAACATTGACTGCTTCAGAGTTTCCACAGTTTCCTGTTCCTTTCCTTGCTGTCTAGCTTCAAGTGACCTTTTATACTGGTTTCCTGTGGAAGGCTCCAAAATATCTTCATATAGCAACTGACCAGTTGCTTCCCATTCCACTGGTTTCGCCTTAATTTGGATGCTCATTACTCTAGCCTGCTTTGTTGTTTTCTGAGTCAGATTTTCTACACTGAATCCTTCACTTCGCAGGTACTCCATAACCTCAGTTTCTATTTCTTTAACTTCTCCATTACTAATCTTCTTTTCCACTTTTCCTCTGTCTTATTTTTTTGTATTGTAAAGTTTTCTATGTCCAGATTCCTTTGCCTATACTTCTCTTCAAATATCATTGGTGCTGCTCATTTTCTACTGATTAGCTTCGCTTTTTCCTTTGCATAAATACTACACCATATTAAATGTCTTTTTTCTTTCCTGTGTCCATATTTCTTCTTCAGAGATCTCCTGAGCTTCCTGTTTCTTCATACTTTGCTGTGATATAAGCTGTGTTAGACCTTCTAGACAAAATCCTTCACTTTACAGACATTCCATAACTTCAACCTCTATTTTTTAACTTATAATTTACTATTTTTTCTACATTTCCTCTTTGTGATATTTTTATTGTGGAATTTCACATATCTGGATGCTTTTGTCTGTATTTCTCCCTGAATATGTTTGGGGCTGCCATTTTTATAATGATTAATTTGGCTTTTGACTTTGCATAAATATCATATCATATGAAATCTCTTTCTTTCCTATGTCCACATTTCTTTCTTGTACTTTTCAAAAATATCTAGATTTTGTTGTTTATATTTTTGCAATTACTCAGATGCCCTTTTTCCAAACACCTCAAAGTTTCTTGGTCTATATAATATTTTTCTCAAATCTGTTGTATTAGTAAATATATTTTTTTTATTTTATGTTTCTGACAGTTTTTCTTGTGGAAATATTTTTCTTTTCTCTAATTTCTCTTAATCCTTTTATATATCTTGTGTCTGGAAACTATGGGCTTTTTGCATAATCGTAACAATACACCATTTCTTTCTCATCCTCAGCAGACCATTCTATCATCTTTATGGCTCTTCTCTGACATATCATTTTTGTGGACAACTGCTTTTTCTACAAGAGGGGGCCATACCCCCCCTGGGGCTAGCCTGTACCCATTGTAGGAATGTTTCCATATTCCAAGCAATCTGCACAGTCATTTTTTTCCAATCCTGGCACCAGCACGCCTACCAGGATTGGGAACTTTTTATCCTGGGTCTAGTGCACCCAGCTATCCTTTTTAATTTTTGACCTACTTCTGTCCATGATTTACGTTATATGAATTACAGTTTATATATCAATGTAATCTTGATGAGATTTTATGAAAGTGTCCACCTCATGACAGTACTCACCAAGACGAGGATGAATTCAGTTTCAGCAATACTACTCTCCTATACTTGCTATCTGATCTCTTCTACATTCAGACATTTATATGGTCTCTTCCTTTTTTTTAATTTCAACAAATCTTTTGGGTTTCTAATACCACAATGGGAAAGGACTCCATTTCTAAATCAAAGTATGATTAAAGTTCATGAAATTACTATTAGATGTTTGTAAGACCCATTGCTCCTACTACTATGGGAACTAGCTGGGTATCTTTCTTCCACATTGCTCTCATTTCTGCTTGCAAATCCTGATATTTTATAACTTTGTGCCGCTCTGTACACAAGACACTGTAGTCACTGGGTGTGGTGATTTCAATGATCAATGCTATTTTTGTCTTCTTTTCTTGGACCACTACATCCAGTTTTCTAGCATCTATCTTTTGAAGTGTTGGTAATGGATGATCCCATGTGATGTAGACCATCATTTTCTGAAATGCTTTGTGGCTCATGTTCCCAGTGTTTTTCAGTCACTTTACCATAATGTTTGCACAATCCCCAGTGCAACAGTCTTTCCACAGTATTATGCTTTTCAGTGGACAGACCTTCTGCCATTAGTATGTTGCAACCAGCAATGTGATGTGCAACTATTTCCAATTCTGTTTTACAAAACCTACATTTGTCTGTTTCTCCCACATGTTCAATGGAGTTTGTGAAAAATGAGTACATAGCCCAATGTCTTGTGCCACCAATATTAACCTTCCATCTCTTGATTTGAACTCACCTCTCCTTAACCATTCATGTGTTTGTTCCTGATTAACATAAGGTTCTTCCAGAATTTTCTATACTTATGCATTTTCCACATTTCTTGCCTTTCATCTGGTCCTTCCCCTTATATTTTGTTTTTTGGTACATTCAGTTGTTGCTGGATTTTTATCTACTTCTGGTCTGATTTCCATTCCTGCTTGACACCGATATGCTTCTGTTAGGCTAGGCAGAGAAGTCATCTTAGATTTATTCTCATGTTTCAAAACTTTCACTACAGTTGGATCTCATGAAGTTAGCAGATATGTGTTTATTCCCAAGATTGTAGATCTATACATGTAATCAATTTCAAGGAGGCCCATCCCCCCTTTGGAATGGAAATACATAATCTTGGTATGCACTGATTTTTACAGATTATTTGGTGAGCATGAAGCATTCCTCTTCTTTTAATATCTCATCTATCCAACACATTTGGGGGCCAATCAATCATTGCAAAACTGTAAGTTAGAACAGAAAAAGCAAATTGGTTTATATCTTGGGTTTTGTTCATTGATGTCAACACTGTTTTCAGGATTAATTATGTTTTACTCATATTTGTTCATTTTTTATTGCTGATCTTTCATCAATTCCCAAGTATTTATACACTCCCTCTTGCTCAGGTTTTTTTTATATCATATTCTTGTCCCAAACTGATGTTTTCCTGGTGCTTCAGTTTTCCTGCTTTAAAGGTTGCTTTTGCACATTTTCAAGGCCAAATGACATTCTAATATCATCTGAAAAAGTTTTGACAACCTGCAGCTGTGCTTTCAGTTCCACATCTGATGAGCTATACAGTTTTAAGTCATTGACAGAGAAGATGAGAAAAGTCTTTAGAATTTGTTGTTTTCTAGGAGCCAAATTATAGCCATGGGTTAAGCTGTTAAATAGACAGCCTAATGGGTTAACGGCAAGGCAGAATAGCAACAGTGACAGAGACTCACCCTGGAATATCCCCTTTTGAAATTTTATCCCTGGGATAATAATTAAAGTGATCTGCCATTGCTTCATGGTCACTGTAATGTAGTCAATCAGTGTACCTTATACATTTTTAAGTGCTCTTTTATCCATGAATGTGGGATACTATCAACTTTTTTTTTTTTTTTGTAGTCAATCCATGCCATACTTAGATTCTTCCCTTTTTACAGTTCTCCACTATGACTTTAACAACAAATGACCCTTTGTTACATATGACTTTCTTTTATTGCCCTTTTGTTCTACTGCCATAATTCAGTTTTTTTCTAAATGACTATAAACGGTCAGCATCAATTCCCATGTATATTTTATACGTTGTTGGAAGGCAAAGTTATTGGTCTATAATTTTTGGGGTAGCTTTCCAGATTCACTCTTAAGTAGAAGCCTTGTTTTACCTGTTGTTAGCCAGGTTGGTGTCTGTTCAAGGTGCTCATATAAATAGTTCTTCCTCATTGCTAAATCTCCATGCAAAGATGTTAATACTTTTAACCAAAAGTTAGGTACTGCATCTGACCTTGGAGTTTTACAATTAGAGACTTTTTTAACTTTGTTTCAGTCGCTGTGGCTATTTCATCCCATTTCATATCCTGTACCTTTAAACTTCTTATTCTTTCTTTTACTTCTTTTATCCATTTAGGCATTTTTATTATGTTCTACAGGATCTTCATCGATACTTCTCCAAAATGCATATATTTTTTCTTTTTTGGAAGTCTTTCAGTTGCTTTTATCTTATTCCCCAATCTCCTATAAAACTTTTTGGGTAATCAATAAATTGCTTGTTTTGTTCTTTTCCTTTATATTTTTCTGTGTATCTTCTAAGTTTTTCCACCTGTGCTGAAATTTTTTAATTTATTTGTGAAATTGCATGATAGATCCTGGTCTGTTCTAATATTGTGCATTGCTTTTATCACATCTATCTTTTAGTATTTTTGTTGATCTATTATTCCCTCTTCTATGGTCTTATAAGAGTGACACTTCTTGTCTTAGTTGCTTTATACTTTTTTCTATTCAATACTTCCATGATGGTGCTCGATTTCTCCCCTTTCTCTCCTTCACTACCCTGTGCTCTTGTGGTAGAACTTCATCAGTTATTAATTTAGCTGCATAGTAATAACATCCTGGTTACTTCTGTTATAGTGCATGGATCTCTATGGACAGTCCATTTGTTTATCAAACTTCTGACTTTTGGGGTTTTACTGACCCTCTGTAGTTTATTTCATTCATTGATCTTAATATATCTATGTCCATTAAATCAAGCAACTCTTCCTTCAGTTCATTTTCTTCCAGACTCGCTCTCTCTTCTTTTTACTAAATTTCTCCAAATTGTTTCTGTTTATAATACCATGATGGGAATGGATCCCATTCCTAAGCCAAAGTACGATTAAAGTTCATGAAATTAGCATTGTTTCTCTCTTTGATGTCAGCCAAAAGTGCTCTTCGCAGTCCCTGCAAAGTGACCAGTAATGACTCCTTCTGCAGTTCGTGTGCAGTTACGTGTACCAGTAATATATCTAAATATGATGGTAGACTCTTTTTATTAGACCCATTGCTCCTACTACTGTTGGAACAATCTGGGTATCCTTCTTCCAACATTGATCTTGTTTCTGCTTGCAAATCCTGATATTTTATAACCTGGTCTCTCTTTGTATGCAGAACACTGTAGTCACTGGGTGTGGCAATTTCAATGATCAATGCTGCTCTTGTCTTCTTTTCTTGTTCTACTATATCCAGTTTTCTAGCATCTATCTTTTGAATTGTTGGTAATGGATGATCCCATGTGATGAAAACTTCATCATTTTCTATGATGCTTTGTGGCTCATGTTTCCAGTGTTTCTCAGACACTTCAAAACCATAATGTTTGCACAATTCCCAGTGCAACAGCCTCGCAACACCATTGTGCCTTTCAGTATACAGTCCTTCTGTCACTATGTCACAACCAGCAATGAGACATGCGAATGTTTCCAGTTCAGTTTTAGAAAACCTACATATGTCCGTTTCTTCCACATGTTCAATGGACTTTGTAAACCAGCGTGTACACAAACCACTGTCTTGGGCTGCCAATATTAACCTTTCATCTCTTGGTTTAAATTCACCTCTCCTTAATCATTCCTGCATTCAATTATGATCAACATGAGGTTTTTCCAGAAGTTTTCTATACTTGCCACTATATTTATGATTTTTCCACAGTTCTTGTCTTTTCATCTGGTCCTTCACCTTATATTCTTTCTTTTGGTTTTTGGCACATTCAGTTGCTGTCTGATTTTTATCTACTTCTGGTTTGATTTCCATTCCTGCTTGATGGCAATTTGCTTCTGCTAAGTTAAGCAAAGAAGTCATCTTACATTTATTGTCCTCATGTTTCAATTGCAGATCTGTAAATGTAATCAATTTCAAGGAGGCCTATCCCTCCTTCAGAATGGGGAATATATAATCTTGGTATCCACCGATTTTTATAGATCATCTGGTGTGCATGAAGCATCCTTCTTGTTTTAATATCTGATCTACCCAGTACGGTTTGGGGCCAGCCAATCAATCAATCCAAAACTATAAGTTAGGACAGGAAGAGCAAATTGGTTTATACCTTGGATTTTGTTCCTGGATGTCCATGCTGTTTTCAGGATTAATTTAAGTCTTCTAAAGTACTCCTTATTAAGTTTTATATGCATTTGTTCATGTTTTATTGCTGATCCTTTATCATTTCACAAGTATTTATACACTCCCTCTTGCTCAAGTTCTTTTATATCACATTCTTGTCCTAAACTGATGTTTTCATGGTGCTGCAGTTTTCCTGCTTTAAAGGTTGCCTTTGCACATTTTTCAAGGCCAAATGACATTCTAATATCATCTGAAAAAGTCTTGATAACCTGCAGCTGTGCTTTCGGTTCCTCATCTGATGAACTATACAATTTTAAATCATCAGCAATGAGAAGTCTTTACACTTTGTCGTTTTCTAGATGCCACATTACAGCCATGGCCAAAGTTAAGTAAAGACCTTAATGGGTTAAGAGCAAGGCAAAATAGCAATGGTGAGAGATTCACCCTAGAATATCTCCCTTTGAGTTTTTATCCCTCAGATAGTAATGTGTCCTTTATCATGATTTAATTGCAAAGTAGTCTGCCATTGTTTCATGGTCACTGTAACGTAGTTGATCAGTGTAGTATGTATCTTATACATTTTTAAGCACTCTTATCTATGAATGTGGGATACTATCAAATGTTTTTTTGCAGTCAATCCATCCCATACTTAGATTCTTCCCCTTTTCACAGTTCTCCACTATGACTTTAAACAGATGATCCTTTGTTCCATATGACTTTTATTGCCCTTTTGTTCTACTGCTATAATGGGAGTTTTCTTGTAAAGGACTATAAACTCTTGTCTGCATAAATTACCATATATAGTTTATACGATGTCGGTAGGCAAGTTATTGGTCTATAATTTTTGGGATAGCTTGCAAGTTCATTCTTAAGTAGGAGCATTGTTTTACCTGTTAGCTAGGTTGGTATCTGTTAGGGGTGTGCATATAAATGGTTCTTGATCATGTCTAGGTCTTCATGCAAAGATGTTAATACTTTTAACCAAAAGTTAGGCACTGCATCTACGCCTGGGGTTTACCAATTAGAGGCTTTTCTTAACTTTGTTTCAATCCCTCTGGCTGTTACTTCATCCCATTTCATATCCTGTACATTTAAACTTCGTATTCTTTCCTTTTACTTCTTTTATCCATTTAATATCTTTGTTGTGTTCCAGAGGATCTTCATAAATACTTCTCCAAAATGCATCCATTTCTTCTTTTTTTGGCGCTCTTTCAATTCCTTTTACCTTGTTTCCCAATTCTCTACAAAACATTTTTGAGTCATCACTAAATTGCTTATTTTGTACTTTTCCTTCATATTTGTCTGTGTATTTTCTAAGTTTTTCTGCATGTAATGAAATTTTTAGCTTATTTACGATAGTGCATGATAGATCCTGGTCTGTTCTGACACTGCGCACTGCTTTTATCACATCTATCTTTCCTAGTATTTTTGTTGATCTATTCCCTCTTCTATAGTCTTCTAACAGTGACACTTCTTGTCTTAATTGCTTTATATTTTTCTCTATTCAATACTTCCATGATGGTATTCGATTTATTCCCTTCCTTTGCCTCACTATCCTGTGCTCTTGTGGTACAACTTTATCAGTTATTAATTTAGCTACACAGTATCATATCCGGTTTACTTCTGTTATATCGCATGGATCTCTATGGACAGTCCTAATTACTGTGTTAATTTATTTTACTAGTTTGTTGTATTAGTTTATTTCATTCATTGATCTTAATATTTCTATGTCCATTAAATCAAGCAACTATTCCTTCAGATCATTTTCTTCCAGACTCTGTCTCTCTTTCCCACAAGTTCTTTCATGTTTTACTAGAGTACCCATTTGTTTGAAACACTTATTGCATTCAGGACATTTATATGGTCTCACCCTTTTTTAATTTCTCCAAATCTTTTGGGTTTCCAATACCATGATGGGAACAGACCCCATTCGTAAGTCAAAGTATGATTAAAGTTAGCATTGTTTCACTCTGTGATGTCAAGACAAAAGAGCTCTTCGCAGCACCCGCAATGTGGCTAGTAATGACTCCTTCTGTAATTCATATGTAGTTACGTGTAATGGTAGCTTGTTTAAATATGATGGTAGACTCTTTTTTTATAAGACCCATTGCTCCTACTACAATTGGAACTATCTAGATATCCTTCTTCCACATTGCTCTCATTTCTGCTTCCAGATCCTGGTATTTTATAACCTTGTGTCTCTCTGTACGCAGGACACTGTAATCACTGGGTGTGGCAATTTCAGTGATCAATGCTGTTCTTTTCTTCTTTTCCTGGACTACTATATCCAGTTTTCTAGCATCTATCTTTAGAACTGTTGGTAACGGATGATCCCATGTGATGGAGACTTGATAATTTTTTATGATGCTGTGTGACTCGTGTCTCCAGTGCTTCTCAGCCACTTCAAAACCATAATGTTTGCACAATCCCCAGTCCAACAGTCTCAACCTACTATTGTGCCTTTCAATGTACAGGCCCTCTGCAATTAGTATGTCACAATAAGCAACGAGGTGTGCGACTGTTTTCAGTTTGGTTTTACAAAGTCTACATATATCTGTTTCTCCCACATGTTCAATGAACTTTGTAAACCAGCATATGCGTAGAACACTGTCTGAGCTGCCAATACTAACCTTTCATCTCTTGGTTTAAATTGACCTCTCCTTAACCATTCCTGCATTTGTTCCTGATCAACATGAGGTTCCTCCAGAAGTTTTCTATACTTACCACTATATTTATGATTTTTCCACAGTTCTTGCGTTTTCATCTTGTCCTTCACCTTATATTCTTTCTTTTTTTGGCACATTCAGTTGCTGTCTCATTTTTATCTACTTATGGTTTGATTTCCATTCCTGCTTGACAGCGATATGCTTCTGCTAGGTTAAGCATAGAAGTCATCTTAGATTTGTTCTCCTCATGTCTCAAAACTTTCACTACGTTTGGGTCTCTTATGTGTGAAGTCCCATGTTTGCAGATCTGTATATATAATCAATTTCAAGGAGACCCATCCCTCCTTCGGAACGAGGAATATATAATCTTGGTATACACTGATTTTTTATAGATCATCTGGTGAGCATGAAGCATTCTTCTTGTTTTAATATCTAATCTATCTAGCACATTATCAATCGCTCCAAATCTGAAGTTAGGACAGGCAGAGCAAATTGGTTTATAGCTTGGATTTTGCTCCTGGACATCAACACTGTTTTCAGGATTACGTCTTCTGAAGTACTCCTTACTAAGTTTTATATGCATTTGTTCATGTTTTATTGCTGATCCTTCATCACTTCCCAAGTATTTATACACTCCCTCTTGCTCAAGTTCTTTTACATCACAATCTTGTCCCAAACTGATGTTTTCCTGGTGCTCCAGTTTTCCTACTTTAAAGGTTGCTTTTTCACATTTATCAAGATGAAATGACATTCTAATATCATCTGAAAAAGTTTCAACAACCTGTAGCTGTGCTTTCAGTTCCTCGTCTGATGAGCTATACCCCCGTGTGTGTCCTTTCATGTTTTACTAGAGCTTGTCTTCGTTTAAAACACTTACTGCATTCAGAACATTTATATGGTTTCTCCCCACTGTGAACTGACAGATGAATTCTAAGGGAACCAGCTGTTGTGAACCCTTGCTGCATTCAGGACATTTATATGGTCTCTCCTTCTTGTGAGTCCTTTCATGTATTGTAAGATCCCCCTTAGTCTGAAACACTTATTGCATTCAGGACATTTATATGGTTTCTCCCCACTGTGAACTGACAGATGAGCCCTAAGGGTACCAGCTGTTGTGAATCTCTTATTGCATTCAGGACATGTATATGGTCTCACTCCGGTGTGAACCCTTTCATGTATTACAAGATTCCACCTTTGTCTGAAACACTTATTGCATTCAGGACATTTATATGGTTTCTCCCCACTGTGAACTGACAGATGAGCCCTAAGGGTACCAGCTGTTGTGAATCTCTTATTGCATTCAGGACATGTATATGGTCTCACCCCGCTGTGAATCCTTTCATGTATTACAAGATCCCACCTTTGTCTGAAACACTTACTGCATTCAGGACATTTATATGGTTTCTCCCCACTGTGAACTGACAGATGAGTTCTAAGGTTACCAGCTGTTGTGAATCCCTTACTGCATTCAGCACATTTATATGGTTTCTCACCCTCATGACTCTCATGAGTCCTTTCATGTTGTACTAGAGCACTCCTCTGTACAAAACACTTATTGCATTCACAGCATTTATACGGTGTCTCCCCACTGTGAACTGACAGATGAATTCTAACAGCATTAGCTGTTCTAAAACCCTTACTGCATTCAGGACATTTATATGGTTTCTCTCCACTGTGAACTGACAGATGAATTCTAACGGCATTAGTTGTTCTGAAACCCTTATTGCATTCAGGACATTTATATGGTTTCTCCCCACTGTGAACTGAGAGATGAGCCCTAAGGGTGCCAACTGTTGTGAATCTCTTATTGCATTCAGGACATGTATATGGTCTCACCCCGCTGTGAATCCTTTCATGTATTACAAGATCCCACCTTTGTCTGAAACACTTATTGCATTCAGGACACTTATATGGTTTCTCCCCACTGTGAACTGACCGATGAGTTCTAAGGGTACTAGCTGTTGTGAATCCCTTACTGCATTCAGCACATTTATATGGTTTCCCACCCTCACGACTGTGAACTGACAGATGAATTCTAAGGGCACTAGTTTTTGTGAAACCCTTTTTGCATTCAGCACATTTATATGGTTTCTCCAGCATGTGAGTCCTTTCATGTTTTACTAGATCCCCCCACCGCCTAAAACACTTATTGCATTCAGGACATTTATATGGTCTCACCCCGGTGTGAATCTTTTCATGTGTTACTAGATAGATCCTTTGTTTGAAACACTTATTACATTCAGGACATTTATATGGTTTCTTTTCTTTGTGCGCTCTCTGATGTACTAATGGACTTTGCTGTACTATAGAACTTTGGTCACATTCAGAGTTCATGTTGCAGGTGTATCCTTGATGAAGCTGTGCTACAGCTATAACAGGATCCTTGTCGGAGCCATTCAGAGTTTGAACAGAGTGCTGCAGGTTCTCTGTAGGATAATGTAATATAGATACTCCAAGTGATGGCTGCTGACTCCAGCAAATACTCCATTCTCTGCTCCCATTGCCTATAAACAGATGAATTATTAGCACTGTATCACAATGATGAAATACATGGGTTTCATTTTACTCACAACAGCACACATGCAGTTTTTCCATTTTAAATATTATGAATTTGTTTTCCATTTATAAAGTTAACATTTGCTAGTAACATGATCAGACTCAATTTATGACAAGTTAGTCTGTTATGAAAAGTTTTACAAGGTACAGAACTAAAACTATTTTGCAAAAACCAATACTTTTGAATACATAACATACCATCCAATCATACCTACAGGCATAACTCTCCACTTTTCCTAATATTTATTAAAGTCATACTATAGCTGTAGTGTAACGGTGACTCCCATAACATTGTTTAATCTTTTCATGCAAACCTATTTATACTACGACATTGAAATGAAACATTCTGCACACTGCTGGGAGTCAGAAAGTGGTCCTGTCAGAGTAGCACTGGTTCCCAAAGTTCAAAAAATAAAAAAAATAGGTAAACTGGCAAAATGTGTGACACATGATCAAATAATAACAGAAGAGCGGAGCACATTAAAACTGAGTGCAACAAAGTAACAACTGGTCACAATGAAGTGCAACAATGTCTTTAACATATGCAGATTACAGAGTATTACTAATATAAGTTCACACTGCTAAATTTCATTCAGCAACAAATGACACTGCCATACCCTTATTGCAAAAGGATTTTTTTGAGGGTAGAAGTGAGTAAGATACCTCATAAACTGACGCACTTGAGAGGCATATCCAGAGAAAGTAGCACTGCATAACCACTTTAACATCACAGTGGTTATTTGTATGTGGTCACTGTTGTAGGTGAAAATACAAAAACACTTGATTGAGAAAACCACTTTATGAAGCAAAGCTTTCGGGTAGAACCCTTCATCAATACTAATGCATACAGAACAAACTCTCACAGTTTAAATACAGGTCGACAGTCACATGACCAGCAGCCCAATGAAATCATGTGACAACACCAATATAATTACAAATCTTAAAACATAATCATGTAACGAATACAGATATAAAATTATCTTATACTATAAAACATGTTAAAACACATTCTAGAAACACATTAAAAGCATTAAAGAATTCAAAAAACATATATCATAATTTAGTATGCTGTAGTTTGACCATTATAGGTTTGAGGCTAACCATATTATTTAAACCTGGAGGGGAATCAGAGGCAAGTCTCAAAATCCATTCATATTCCTTAATCTCCAGATAATTGGTGCTATCACTACCTCTAAGTGTGGGATAGATAGCATTAATAACCCTAAACACAAATCTATGCTCACTACCGCAAGCAGATATATGTTTATGCAGCGCATTTCTATCATAACATCTCCTAATTTCCGATTTATGTTCAGTAATGCACTTTTTTAATTTACAGGTGGTCTTCCCTACATAAAAAGAAGAACACGAGACACAGGTAGCTAAATAAACCACAAAAGATGAAATACAAGTTGCAGATACTTTAAATCTATAGATTTTACCACTAATAGGATGTTCAAATGCACTACTATCATTATTAATAATATCAGCACAACATGCACAATTAAAGCACTTAAGGTTAGCTGAAATAGACATATTTTAATGTGTTTTAACATGTTTTATAGTATAAGATAATTTTATATCTGTATTTGTTACATGATTATGTTTTAAGATTTGTAATTATATTGGTGTTGTCACATGATTTCATTGGGCTGCTGGTCATGTGACTGTCGACCTGTATTTAAACTGTGAGAGTTTGTTCTATATGTATTAGTATTGAAGAAGGATTCTACCCGAAAGCTTTGCTTCATAAAGTGGTTTTCTCAATCAAGTGTTTTTGTTTTATCTGTGTTTGCAGTCAGTTCTTATTATGTAGGTGAAAATACCCCAGGCCTTGTCTGATTTACCCATGGTTTGGGTCTGGTTGTGACCTGGTCATTTAAAGGGGAACCATTTTTTTTCCATCTGGTTCACCCACCAAACTAATTCCTTATTCACACAAAACATCATCAGAGTTTATTTTTTAAGGGGTCCAACTACTGACCTCAAGAATTCCTTAGACGCCATTGTAATTCCCTCATGTGAAATCTGCTTAGAGGAGCCACATGGATGGCTGAAGTCACATGACCTAGAGTGTCAAGAGTTTGTCTGACACTCTACTTTATTAAGGCTGCCACATTTTTGAAGAAGAAAGTTACAGCCTCATTTTCTTGGTAGGGAGAAGGGCCCTGCAGGGATTCATGTTCTGTAGTGCCCACGGAAATAGTCTTCTGAACAGGACTCAGAATGGACTTTAGGTGATTGGGAAACATATGCTTTAAACTCTGCTTTTATACATTCTGTAATATAGCCTGCTTTGCAGCTTTTACTGGTACATTGTTTTAATTGTTACGATCACCTTGAATATAAAAATCAAGAGATTAAGGAATATATTAAAACTAGTGTAGACAAGTATCACCTTACAAATCAGACAACTATATTCATTTACAATGCTTTTCCACGGCTGATGGGGAAAAATAATGAAATCAGGGCTACAGACCTGCAATTAAGGGGTTTAATGTGGCTTTCTGAAAACATTTTTTTTTTAAACAATATAAAGTCCCCAAATGGATAGGTCCCATGTTTGCACACCAGTTTCAGAGAACATAACTGCATACAGCTACTTAAAAAGAAAAACTCTATGAGAAAATTCACAGTTAATCCTTCTCCTCATGATTATGTGAAAGAAAAATGGGATAATTTTTTTTCTGCATATGAGAAAACCTTGAAGTATGGAAGAACATACAAGAAAAAGGGATCACATAACCTAGACAGAAAAATGCTAAAAGAACAGATTCTCAATTCCTAGTGATGAATACTTAGGATCTTATTTTTCTTATACCATCCATGTTTTAAATGATAATAATGTGCCATCTTGCAGACACTGCAAATAAGTGCGTTGGTGCTTGGTCCATTGTTACATATACAGACAGCTAGGTATATAAACAGATACTGGGGAACCATCCGAAGCCCAGCATAATAAAATGGAAATCAACCATCAGCTACAGAGACACTTAATTTCAGCGTGAGAGTAAATTGGGGATTATCAAGGTCAGCTGAACTAGAGAAGCCCACACACATACAATCATTTTTTTCTGATTTGTTAAAGTTCCACTTTGGCTAATTGTTGAAAATGAAAATGCATTAAATAAAAATGTGAAGTACAATTCAGGTATATACATCTATGGCACATAATCTGGGGAAAAAAAACAATATACACATCTATTCTGAAAAAAAATAAACATACACTTAAAACAAGTAAATAATGAAAAAAAATAACACACAAAGCTTTATATAATAAAGACAAGGGACTACATGTACACATGAAGCTCAGTTTTGTAGGTATACACTACATCACACAAGAAGTAGAAAATATTACTAATAGTACGAGTAAGTAACAAAGAGAAGAAACACTATGGCAAAGCATTTTAGGTTTGTAAGTTCAGAATAATAAATCTTTACATAGCTTTGTATAGAGCATTAAAATGGAACCAGCTGGATAGGACCACTTTTTATAGATAAAGCTAGAACTTCACAAAATGATCTAATGATCGTTATTCACAGATTATTACTGCTGAGTTCATACGCCATGTAGTAAGATCAGTAATTTCACTCTGATCATCAATGCTATTCTTGTGTGTATTTTCCAACAGAGTGCATGGGATAACACTATGGTACCAGCCTCTTTGGGATCCCTTGGTCAGGAGATGACACCCCCTACCTTTACATTCACATTGCAGGGGTTCCCTGTATGCAGATTTATGTCTGTAAAGTGAGCACCTGCCTGATTAGTGAAGTTAATCAAATGGTAACGCATTTTGAAGAACTATACAAGTTGGGGATTATCAAGGTCAGCTGAACTAGAGATGCCAAAAAATGCATAGTCATACCTACCGAAAAAGGTTACCCCCTACCCTAACCTACAGCATCCATCGTACTGACAATCCAAAAGTCACAAGAGAATCTGGGACCCAAGTGGGGACAGTAGTCTTCAGTAGTTCACGTTTGACACTCGCTAGGTCAAAAGATCAAACCTTCTATTCCTTTCAAGATCATCATGAATCTCGATCCATCATCTATCACTCATCCTCCCGATCCCTGTCCTCAGATTCTCACCTCACACTTGATTGGGGTACAGTACCCCACGTGTATCTGACCAGACACCTGATGCACCAATGCAGAAAAGGTTCTTCAAAGTTCCCAAAGGAAAAAGGATAAAAGTCTCAAAAATATGCTATTCACTCAACGACTGTTGTTTAAAGTCTTTATTCCTGCTCATACAGGATATCCTGTGCACCTGTACTTACAGCCGCTCTCAATAAAAGGCAGATCTTCACCTGTTTCACATGATCAAATCCACCAGAACCACAAGCACAAGAAAGACACTGACAGGGACTGAGAAATAAGTATGCTGATAGAGCGTGCTGTGGATTCGAGACTCCCTATGCTGTATGCTGTGGAACAAAATCGGAACAAGTGTGAAGGCCAGAGCGTAGAGGTGCTGGCGAGCAAATTGGGCAGAGTTGGATTGGATGGAGGATATACCATGGATTACTTCAGTGTCATCACTGCTTGACAGAGGCACAGAAAAATGATAGGCAAAGTTTTATTCAAACTAAAATGGAAGTTTTAAGCCACATAACTATAGAGGCTAGCTTATATATGCCCTTGTAGGGCTTAGGAGTTGCCCCAGAACAAACAAGGCATCTACAGAAGCAGACACTAAATATCATTTAGATGAAAGGAACATTACATTTGCTAGTTCAATGCACATATCTTTATCAGTTTCCAATATTTAGGTACTTTACTTGTTCTTGACCCATATTTACAGAAAGTGAGGGCTGGAACTGAGAGACGAGGACAGTTATAGAAATGAATCAATACTTAAGAGACTGTGTATAAAATGTATGCAGCAATCCATAATGAATATGCTATAAAACAATACATAATATATAGTTTAAAGATGTTCAGGGTACAACAGTGGCAGGTTCTGTGGTATTACATGTAATAAATGAAATATGTTTGCTCCTTCCCCCTTTTTAGGACTTTCTACCTTGGCAGTCTTGATGAAAAGCACAATCATGGGTGTCATCCAGGCAGCCAGTAAAGGGTCTGGTCTTAATTCATTTCTGTTCCCATGCATGTCTAGTAGCCCTTCAAGGATGGGCATGCAATGAGCTGTAACTTGTATGCAAGTCTGATAAAAACCCACAGATGACCCCTGCCTCAGGCACAGATACTTCTATAATGTTTTCCCAGTCTGCACCAGTTAATTTTATCAGAATGCTGCCTCACCAAGCAAGATATGCAAGGAGAGACAACCTTTTCATTCTCCACCCTTCCCAGTGGACTCCTCCAGTGCTCTAACTGCTGTTCAATCCCACACCATTTCAACTGTAGTCAGAGATTTATCACATCTACATCTCAGAACTAACACATGAACTCATACAGCTTGGAAATGCCTACAAATTTTACTGTCACGGGACAGTAAATGCTATTACATAATCAGTTTTTCTTACAGATAAAATACATTTAGAATATGTAATATTGACCTGTTTCATAATTCACATATTAGAAATGGGGGTCCAGAAATCCATACACAAAACACAGTTGGATTTATATCTTGCATAATGACACTAAATTGTAATTGTGGTTTAAAGACATGTCTAGCAGGAAAAAATTAGTGCCGGGCAAACTTATATCAGTTAATGCAAGAAACAACTAATTTATTTATTTAGTTAGTTGCTTGCTTATTGCGTTAACTAAATTAGGCCTCCGACCCTTTGAAGCCACGACTACACCAATCGTAAGCTAAAATTCACATTATTGACATAAGAAACATTGAATACCACAAAAAATTGGAGGCACGGAAAAGAATCAATAACAGATGTAACACAGTAGACGTGGCTAAGAATGTCTAGTATGATAATACTGCAGTAATGTCTGTTGCTACCAATTTAGAATTGTCATGAACAAAATATTACATCTAAACGAATGACATTTGTAACTATCTAACAGATAATCTTTTCAATTTTTTTTGTAAAGGTTGAAAGGTTCTTATTTTTGAACAGATCAGCTAATGGAGCAACTTTCATGAAGGCCATCTTAACCAACTTCTGCTAAACAGCAAAAAAAGAGCAGCTAAGTTTTAGCAGTTAATCTAAATTGATGAAATATGTGTAGCAATTGTTTTAACACATATAATTTAATTAAAATAATGAGAAAGCCTTAAAAATGTAATGTATAAAACAGTGAAAACATTTTTAATGGTATGGTAAAATAATTTTTATGTCATATGAATGTGATACCTACTTACATAGAGGATTGTGCAGTGATCATTAGCTCTGAATAAGTCCCAGGTTTGGTAACATGGTGGATGAAAGTGCTAAATATTATAGTGTTTTATTGTTTTTAATAAACAAGTTATTGAATTAAAATACTGAACAGTGTAGTGTACATTTCTCAAAGAATTTGGAGTAACGTCTGCACCCCTGGACTTTCTGATTATCTTTTAACGCACCAAGAAATGTTTTGGGTACTCTTTTCATAATGTCTTATAATACCAGATGCTTCTAGCAAGACAGTCTGATTTTATAAGCTCTGTTATAGAGCTGAATGAGCATAAGAAAAGTGCAACAGGGCTAACAGTTTCTTTGGCTTTAGAGTCCTGGTTATATAGCTGTGTAACAAAGTTAGCATCTTTGGTTACCTACAACTAGTATTTCCTTATTTCCTTATTTATCCTTTGTTGACCAGGTTAGTCTCATTATGCTAGTGGCCTCTTTTCAGGGGAGACCTAAGCTGGTATTTATACCACTATGGACAATTTGGCCAGAACATCAGAGAACTTACTGTACTATGTTTGGTACTTCCTGGGAGCGACAGTCTGGAGGGTAGTGGCATTATAACACAAGAAAGGGAATCTACTGAACAGATTTCTGCTTGAGATGCGGTTGAAAATACTGAACTTGAAGGAGGAGGATTATTGAATAAGAAATTGCTTAAGTTGTTGGATGAAAATGAACCTGCTACTTGCAAAGCTGCATATTGGAGTCAAACAGTTGATCAGTATGCTGCAGGAGGAGGAGAAGCCGTCCTTCCGGAGTCAGACGATAAATGTCAGGGTTCAAGATTTGGCTCAGTTTACACCTCAGTGACTCTATCTGCAGGTACAGAGCTTGCTGCTTCTGAGAATAGTATTTTTTCTGAAAACATATGCACATACAGTTAAATCTACTTCTGATACGGACTCTTCTGTTTCACAACATGCAAGGAAACTACCTATGGTATGAATATCTTTAAAAAAAAAACAATGAAGTACTTAACAGATATGTGATTTGGGAAAATACTGTTTCTCTTCTTGGATTTACTACTAAAGAAATTTAGGCCTTGACACATGTTGGTAAAGATGCATTTTGCTATGTAATTTTTGAAACATTTGTTGAAGATATTTTGGATAAATGGATCTTAAAGAAACTTTGCACTCCTTCTGCACCATATGACATTGTAGGTTTAAATATACAGCCAAAAGAGGTATTGTCTTGCAATTTAAAACTGTTGATGAAGGGCTAGCTTAGACTGGGTTTTTATACATTATGCCATTCAGTGAGCTGTCTCAAATTCAGCCTCAGTTTTATACATTATGCCATTCTGTTTTGGAAATAAAAAAAAAAAACATATGATGCCAGGAAAATATGGACATGTTCTCAGGAATCCTAGGTAATACTGACAATGTTTTCATCCCAGTTTTGGACACATTCCTAGTGTGCCTACTATCTCTGGTTACAGGGCCTTTGTACATTACAAGGGCAACCAAAGATTTGTTTTCATTGTGGCTCTTATGAACATGTAATATAAACATGTCCTAAGAGAAAATGTGCTCGGTGCAGGGAGTTTGATAATAATATACATAACTGTGAAATTTCTATAAAAATGCAGGAAAACTGAGCACTTTTGGTTTGGCTACCATCAAATTAAATTGTCATAACAGCAACAGCCTTGACCTGTTAGTACTACAGCTCCATTATGTAGAGCAGAAATATATGAGGTTAAGACTGATATGCATAATGTTCTGACTGCAGAGAGTGACATAGGTGAACACATCTCACATAGGACTAATGTTACAGACGATGAAGGTGATAAAAGTGGTCACGCAGGCATAACTTCTATTTAAAAATGAGCTTTACTGACTAACACCATTGATGCTTCTAATACTATTTATAAAAGGGTTAAGAAAAGAAAAGAAAACTAAAGGGTAACAGTTTGCAAAAAAGGGTACGTGATAATCTAACTAAATGTTTCCATAATGTTAACAGTAATATGAATGACAAAAGGCATTTAGTCATACAGGAAAGTTGCAAGAGTATTCATTCATATATCTATTGTCTTTTCAATGTTTGTCTGTTGCCTGCTAACTAACATCACCAGCCGGTATTGTGAGGTAATAAAACTGTTTGGACCTTTGGCCAAGGTTTATGCTGTGGAAATGCCATGCTCCATAAAAAAAAAAAAAAGTTTAACATAGGTAGATTTGGTTATTCCCACTGGCAGACTTCTTACATGTGATTTCAAAGGCCCTTTTGGCTTCATCATTTTTATTACTGTACAAGCACCTACTACCAATATCAGTAACAGACACTTGTAAGACTACAGTAGTCCCCAAATGAAACAAGTTCAAAGTAAATTCTACAGTGGAATTCAATAAAATCTGTGTGTAAGCTTTGCACAAAGCCTACACAGAGTTTACATGTTTGTGAGGTGAGCAGCAGCAGCAGCAGTGATTATATATTCATGCCGTGCATCATGTTTAAAGGTAAACAAGTGTGGATTCATTGCAGAAACAAACAGTGTTACTGGCCAGGATATTGTGTAACCAACACAGATAACTAGCTTAGCAGGATTGTGCAGAATGCTACAATGATTACCATTGTATATCATATAGAAATGTATATGGCCCAAACACAGTACAGGATAGTGTATGCAGTGCAAAGTACAGTGGAATCCCATTTCAGGCATTCTGTACAAAAGCTGCGTAAATGATCTGTAAGGATATATGGGCTGCCATGTAAAATAAACAGTCACAGGAAGTGTGTGTATTGAATAGAGACACACATTTGGACTGCAGGAATGAACACAGAAAAAGAAGACAGGTTAAACATAATAATGTACCCCAGATGAGGGCATGTAAATGGAAAACAGAGAACATTAGGGATGTTATATACAATCATGGTTGGATGCATATTGTGAAGCTGTGCAAACTGATTTGGCTGAATATGACTGTAATGTCAGCAGAGGTTTCCAACAAATGGGGCACAGTTACAGGCTCATGGACAACAGTAAAAGAAGCACACACAATCCTGGACAATATCGGAATAATACCACCAGTAATCCCATGTCTCTGACATAACATATGTTGTTCAGAGTGATGATAGATGGTTCTGCATAAACACATATGTACAACTATGGTGACATGTCAGTAAACTATAAGGGTAATCAAGCACAGCTTCCTGACATTGTAACATCTGCTGGAGTGGCAGGATGGATAACGCTATACCTGTATGTGACATTATCAATACAGGCTAGTTGACTGGTGTACATGGCAGATATATATGGCACAATCCATACTGTCAATAATGTAACCCATGCCATCAATGTTGTAAAACAGCTATGTATGTATGGCGTACATCATCGGAACAGGTTTCACACATACATCTGGTGGTACATCATTCTGGGAGTTCCGCACCATCAGACAATAATGTTTATGCAACAAAAAGAATACTTAGGTATGGCCAATAAGGTGTGACAGCTCACTGTGGTAACAGTAGTACACTTCAGTTACACATCACTGGAGGATGTGTCAGGAGGTGCATGAAGAGGGGTGCATTGTACTCAGTTATGGGTGTGATGAAGGCTGTGACCTATGGAGGTATTATGACCTTTGATGTGGATATCCTGCACATAGTCAGTAGCTGTTTTACATACAAGGGAGTAGTCACCACTGTGGCCACATGCTGGTGGATGTTCCACATACCATCTACCCCAGGACACAGGTCAAATACCAATTGGTCTGGTTATAGGGTGTGAGGTCTACATTATCATTGGGTTGTATGTTTGTTTTCATAATGTAACTAATCCCTCCATGTTTTTGTTCCATCTCAAGTGCCGACATGGCTGTGGCACCAATCTCTGGTATGTATTGATACTGCTTGTATTATACTAATATTACATTGAGTCAATTACTGCCCACAATCTGTAGTCCTCTAAACAGCTGTTTGGACACAGGATGTGTATATCATTCTTGAGATATGTGATTTAAATAATCGACAGGAAATGGCCTAAAAGACAGCCCTGATGTCCTGACCTGGTCAATGGACCCAAGATATAGGTCAATTCACAGTTTTCAACATATTTAGATACCACATATGTGATCCAGTGGTCTACCCACTTGGTGATATAGGTGTTTCTGTCCACATCTGACAGTGTTGAGTGAATACCCAAGTGTGAATTTGTGTCAAATGCTTTGGCCTGGACAAATTCCACAGGATGACAATGTTGTCATCATGCATGCCCTCAATGATCTCTTTGATGATATCTATTAAAGTACAAAAAACAGGCAACCTTATGTCGTCGAAAAGAGCTGGTTAACCCAAAAAAGACAGACACCAAAGTTTCTCCTAAATTTTAAAATTACATTTTTACAAACCAGCGTAACGTGACTCCTGTCCTTCAGTCACATCGAAGAAAGACAATATGAACCACCTAAAAAAAAATGAAATACTGGAACAAATGAAATAATTGCATTTTTTTAACAAATATATTCATACGACAAATAAGTTTAATAATGAACAAAAAAAATTATAAAAAATTAAAAAATATTAAAAAAAATATAAAATAAAAAAATAAAAATAAATAAAAAATTAAAATAAAAACAAATTTAAAAAAAAAAAATAAAATAAAAAAAAAAACAAAAGTAAAAAAAAAGTATTTTACTGTTTTTTTTTTATAGTATAATATAGTATAATTATAATAATAGACAAAATACCTTCAAATGTATTAAGACAAAAAAAAAAAGAAGAAAAAAAGAAAGAAATCTTTTTTATTATTTGGTCTGAAAAACTATAAACTTCTTATACTTTAATACTAAAATTAATTTTTTGTTTTAATTTAAAGAGCTTTTTTTTTTTTTAATATGTGTTTTTGTGTCCTGAAGTAATTTTTAGAACATATATAGTAATTACTCAAAAAATACTTTAATAATTTTTAACACTTTTAACATTTAATGTGTGTATTTTTTTATTTTTTTTATTTTTGTTTTTTTGCTGCATTTTATGTTTTATTATTTTTATTTATGTTTTATTATTTTTTTTGGTTTATATTTTAATTTTGGAAATTGTATTTGAAATGCGAAAATTCATCGTTCTTCAATTTATTGTTTCTGTTTCTTTATTCAGTATAAGCTGGTTTTTTAGCTCTTCTGTAACGCTTTTTGCCTGAATACAGTGTGACGTTTCCACTTAAAAAACTTTTTTGTAACATTAAAATTTTTGTACTAGGAGAAACTTTAGTAGCTTGCTTTTTCACTTGTCTTCTTTGATGATATCTAACAGATGAGACAGACAGGAATGTAGCATTAGCAACTCACATGTCTGTTGCTCACAGACAGAATATTACTAGTGTCCACGACGAAATGTTGGTCTACCTCATAGATGAGGAGAGTCAGGATGAGTCTATACACACATGCATCAGGTGCTGTCCCCCCTATTCTGATGGCTGCATGTTGCTGTACACCCTTCTATGAGAACATAGTCCATTTGAAGGGTGTGTTGAAGTGTCTATCCAACAGTGTCAGGTAGGTTTATACTCCAAGTCACACTATAGGAAATCTGATGTTGTCACAACCCATTGATTCTGTGTGATAGGCCTGGATGAAGGTAGGTGAGACCATGTATACTGCCTGTCTTAATCTGACCTAGAGTTTTGACATAGCCCCCTCCAATTAGCTATCACTGAGAAACTCTCCCAGCTGGGATTATCCCTTTCATCACCAGATGGTGAACCAACTGGCTCACTGACAGAATGCATACTGTGAAAGTTGATTAATCAACCTCTACCAGTAGAGCTGTCACCACTGGCATACCCCAAGGATCTGTGTTGAATCCTTTACTGTTTTGAATCTATTTCTCAACAGTCCAGGCTAAAGAATAAGGCTTTGACTTAACAAGTTTGTTGATTTTAGCATACTGGGTGCAATCATAGAGTCCACCAATAATGTTAACATACTATAGGAGGGGCTAACAGACACATGATTGGTGCCAAAGCCACATAGTCTACAAATAAATGCAAAATTTGTCATTATTTTGGCCTTCTGCAAAGTGGAATTCCATGCTAATTGCAGCATTGACAACACTCCCCCTATGCTGAAACCCAGTGGTGCAAGACCATAGAACACACACAGATATCAATTTGAACTTTGACTATCAAGTGTCCACAGTGGTATGGAAAGGCTATGTGCCATGCACCTTATAAGTCAGACCATCGTATCCAGATCTGAGGATGACACAATACTGCACTCAAACCTCATCGGAGCACTAATAAAGTATAATGCTTCCTTTTGGACATACCTCACCAGACACATATAGCAGCTGGAGAGACCACAGGGGTTTCTCACCAAGAAAATACAGGGCCTACAAACCATGCCATGATGTATGTGGTTAGACTGAAAGCCCTGTCACTGTAATCTGTATCGTATAGGATGAGGTGACTTGTGCCTGGCCTACAAGCCAGTCCCTGCTCTGATGGGAATGCTGCACATCCACAAACTAGCAATAGCTGATGACATCAGCAGAGTCTGATGAGAAAAAGATTTTAATAGCAGTGTCCCACATGCTGGTGTAAAGTACTTTCTCTCTAATGTCAAGCGAGTGCACAAACACACAGACATACCAGTTAGCTGCAGTGAGTACAGAACCCCTACCTAAGTACACTGACTACAGAACTCACCACTATGGCAGAAGTCTGACTTTTACAAGGCTGCAGGACAACTTACAGTGGATGACATTAGCACTGCATGCTGGAGAGAAAATGTTGGGAGGCTTGCATGAAATGGATAGCTAACCATGTTCAATTGTCAAGATAATTTAAGTTCTGCATGTTACCAAATTGATGATTTTACAATGTGCTGTATTTGCTGGTTATGTTCCAATGTGCAGGTATACTTTCAGAGACAGCTTTACAAACTATACGCAAACAGGTGCCCACATTACTACAAGTATCAAATGCTGAATGTGTATTTTCATTTTAAATATGCGTGTGGTATATAACACAACACTTGTAGTAATTTATGTAGTGTAGATGATAAATTTGTGAACAAGTATTGTGAGACTAGCATTGTATTGCATGGGGGGAGGTAACAGATGGCTGCATTGTAAATATATGACATTTTGTTAGATAGGGCCTTCATTTTTTTCTGTTTCCACATGTAGTTTCATGTCATGAACACTAAATTGACAGTAAACAAAAGTAATACATGCTACATACACATACACTTTGCATAGCATACCACTGAGCAGCAAGTTTGCGTGATGGTTGGCAAAGTGTTTACAAATGCAAGATGCCACTTTCCTTGCTTGCATGTAGTTAAGCAGTGTGCAAACACAAGCCTTAATGCAATGTTTCTAAAGATTCTCCGTATTGAGAGTATGAAACACACATGATGCTCAGCTGACTCTGTGGCAGCAGGTGTAAAAGTATTGACACATTCTTTTTGGACCAAGATGATACAGGGATCAACTCCAGATGCATGCAATACCTTTAAAAAAGTAGTGATAATGCAATGAAATTATACTTGACACTACATTCACAGTGTGTTACTGTGTGTTGATGTAGATACAGTGTGTTTAAGCAGTACTGCAGAGAGGTAACTGCACCAAGTCATTCAGTGTTGGTGAGCGATGCCAAAACTAAGCACATAGAGGCCAAAAACTGAAGGGCTACATTCTTTTTTTTACAGTTGTGTATCGAGTGTGATTCTTTTTTTTTGACCAAATGGTTGGTGCTAAAATAGGGTACACAGGAAAGTAGCGAAATGGGGGGCAAGCAGGGGGAAGAACAAAGGGAAAGCAATATAGGAAGTTGCAAGAAGGAGGTAAAAAAGAATCATAGCTATCCATTCCGTCAGCAGTGTAAAATTAAAATACATACATAATATTAGCTGAATTTGGACCATCATTTCACAAATTGGGGTGACAACAACACAATCATGTTGTATAGCCAACTGGACCAAATCAAGTACTTCAAAGAAGATGTATGTGCAAAATGGAGAGCCATGTATTGGTCAATTTTTCATTTTCCTTTATGTAGGACAAGTGCCCATTTTTTTTTCTTTACTTCAGTAAGATAAGAATGCTGGGTAAGGGATGTTGGTATTTCTGAGTCAGGTAAGTTGGGTAGGTGAGGAAGCAAATGCAAACAGGACAAACAAGAGAAAACACAGGGATGAAAAGGGACACAGAAGATTGGGGGACACCATGATTGGAGTGAAGACACAAAAGATTGGGGGACACCATGACTGTGGTGAGGGAGGGGACAATGCAAGCTCATGCCCATTCAAACATGCGGAAAGTAAGAATCTAGTCCTCATTTGCAGGACTGTCATCACTGTCCCTTTCCTCTGCTGTCTGCTGGAGTGCCTGACACTGTTCTTCTCCTACAGACCATGTGGGACAGCAGCTTCTCCATCCAGTGCAGGTGTACACCAATGATGCCATGCATGACCCTACACACCAACCCTGGCATCTCCTGGCAGGTGATGAAATCTCCACCAGTACTCCCGGAGGGTACCATAGCACCAGCTTCCAGAGTAGTGCCTGAGGGCACAGGTAGTGCAGGGGAATCAGAGGCAGCACTGACAGGTTGGGTCCCAGATGTGCTGACTGTCTGTGTTGGAGCCAATGAAGTGGGGACAGGCTGACCCACTGGGGTTCTCCTACCTTGCTGTGCTGTGAAGTATTTCATTATGCGTTACAGATGGATGACATGGATATGCTTTGATAAGGCTTGTGTTGAGAGGAAAAAAAAAACAGATAAAATTAGTACCATCATATGTGACATACAATGCATTATCACAATAATACAACTATTTTTATCTAAAGTATTATGTTTAAGTATACTTCCTAACAACTACAAACTATAATTATAGATTGCTCAAAGCAATTCTGGTTTGTGCTACAGACTTATGCATGTATACTTGCTTTTACAATTAGGACATGCATGCTTACTTTGCTACTACTGCATAGAAAACAAAAACATTTTTCTTTTAACTTTTAAAGTTACAATGGTGGTGCAGTGGTTAGTGTTGTTGCCTCACAGCAAAAAGCTCTTCTGTTCAGTTCATGGCTGGTATGCCTTCTGGGTGGAGTCTGCATGTTCTCCCTGTGGTCATGTGAGCTCCGTCTGGGTACTCCGGTTTCTTCCCACATTCCAAAGACATGCAATATGTGGAGTAGACACTAAATTGGCTGTAGGTGAGTGCTACAAATGGAACTACCATGGCAGGGCTATCCACCTGCAGAATAAACCTTGGCTTGAGACGATTGTCACTAATGAAATGACACCCCGGCCTCATATGCAAAATGCAAAAAAGGGTTGAAAATGGATTGATGAATTAATACTTCTCATGTGCTGCACACATACCACTTGTTTCTCTCAGTCTCTCCAGATGATCAGCATGAGCCTGCCTATTTGCCACTATTTCAGGATTAGCTGCAAAAAGAAAGAAAAAAGGAAAGAAAAGCATTGTACATAGCATTCTTGCCTATATTTAGCTTTCTATGTAATGTAAATTCTCTTTATTAGCATACTTACACAATTGTTGGATTTCCGTAGCTTGAATGTCATCCAACCTTGAGTGTATCAGTCTTTCACCTTTTTAGGCTGTTGAGGTGGTGCCTACACTGTTCACCAGTGTGTGGGATGCTAGTCACACTGGATACAGCCTTGGCCAGACCATTCCAAGCCTCAAACTTTTATTGGGAGCCATATTATTCCCTCTGTAGAAGCCTGTGGCTGTGGTGCTTTACCAGGAGTCCAATAAATATTTTGGATTCCTGAACACCCCACCTCTGCACCCTAAATTGAGCACCTTCTTCTCTAAATCCAGACATGTCTAATCCCAAAGCAATAGCAATAACAAATAATGATTGTGAAGATATGTAAAGGCTGCCAGACTAGCTAGATGGAATTTTGTAGACAATCCTGCCATTTGTAAATATTAATATAAGCACAGGCTTGTTATCTTACATGTGATAAAAGACTGTACTGGATGTTTAACTGCAAAAATGTAACCACATTAAACTCTGCTGGAGGAAAGCTGATAAGTCAAGCACTGCATAATTGTTTGATCTCAAAACTCAGAGCCGATATGACTGGATGAAAGAATTCTTCCTATTGATTTGAGACCAGAGTTAATTGCTAGAATTTACATGTATAATGTCATTTATTGCTGTGTTTCCTGACCAGGTGCAAGCTTACTAACAAATGTAAATGTAGAGTTTCTGTCAGCCTGGGAACCAGAGAATTATTTAGAATGATTAGCAATCTAAAATGAGTCAGCAGGATGCATTATCAATTTAAAGGACTTTCTCAGAGACAGAGACAGAGAGCATTTTGCTATTGTCTTGACAACATCCAACTCACCAGGACTCTGCCTGTCCTCTCTATGTAAGTTTATTTTAGAACTGTGTTTTAGCTTGACCACTCAGCTGATATCTGGACCCTATAGATGTGCCAATGGGGAGTCTTATTGGGGATCTGGAGAGAAAGGGAGAAACCAGCCCTGGGCTGACTGATCTCTGTGTGCTCTTAAGGGAAACTGTACTTTACTGCATGTGTATTTGTTATCCTTCCCAATGTGGACACCCCTCACTGGTGTTACTTGTGAGGACTGAGGCTCCTTGATTGCTGGGCCAGTGCATGAGCATCACAATGGCTTCCCCACTAATTCCTGTTATTGTGTTTACTGGTAGTGCACAAATCCGGACAATGATGCCAACCATGTCTACGCAATGTTAAGTGGAGAGCAACAGTGCTAAGCAGGGAGGAATGGAATTTTTAAAACTGGAAGGTTAATCTGACACAACATTAATTTGAGAGGGTGTCTGCTACTATAATTGTTAGGTCATTTAACTTTGCTGACATGCACTGGGAGCATGAATGTCACGACCTGACACATATTTGCTTGGCTTTATAAACTGCTAAAACTGACTTTTACAGTGTGGGATTCAAACCTGTGCATAAGGGACAAACATTTTCTGCCACAATGGTGATTTTCCATCTTTATCACATAAGAACTGCTTGTCAGACAGTCATGAATCATTCATAAATGAAGATGGCAGACTGAGGTGTTATCCATGTGTGTGTGGCCTGACAAGGTCCTTGTGTGTGTGTGTGTGTGTGTGTGTGTGTGTGTGTGTGTGTGTGTGTGTGTGTGTGTGTGTATATATATATATATATATATATATATATATATATATATATATATATATATATATATATATATATCTTTATTCATTTGTGTATGTGTCTTACTTAAGTGTAAAGGCCATCCAAGTCCAGATAGCAAAATCATATTTACAGTAACATAGTAGACAGTATACTCTCAGTCACACATCTCAACCTTCAAAACACAGTAAGGGTGTCTTATCCCTCATACATATAATTCATATCAACTCCACTATGAATAATTACGTATAAAATGTTATACGCAATATTTAATATAATATGAAATGGAACATGATTAAAATATCTGGAATTTTCTGTATTGGAAACCAGGGCCATGTGTATGGCAGCTCTACACTTACAGTTGTTGCCAAAGGAATATTGAAAAAACACATTTTCCTGTTATTACTATAAACTAGACTGTCACGATAGTAAAAATATATTACACTCCCTGTATTAGAACCCATGACCATCTGTATTACATCCCTACACTTACAACTGTCACCACAAGAATAGTTAAATAACACTTCCATAATTCCCTATTCATTCTTAAGTTCTGTGTGTTAACTGCCTCGCAATGCCACTTAGCGTGTTTGTGTGGTGCCCAACCGAAGTAATAGAATGCATCCATTTTAAAATTGTTGACTGTCTGCTTCCTATCTGCAGGAATTCGATGGCTGCAGGTGTTGGGGAAGCTTGCTAGCACAATGGAAAGCAAAACTCTCAACAATGTATCCTTTTTGACCTTTACTCTTTCTAGAAACTTGTCTAGAGGCATTATGTCTGCTTCCTTTGTGGGCCAATAGTCCAGGTTTATGCTCTGCTAAGCATTGTGCAAACAAGATAAGAAAGCTAAACATGACATTCACTGTGTTTCTCCATTTCCCTTGTCTGCGCTAAGCTGCGCACTACTCAAAAACTGGCATAAAAATTTAGAAAAAGGGAAAATTAGGAGAAATAAAGAAAATAAATCTATTAAATAAACACTACAAAAATTATGTTGATACAGATGAAATATTTTTACACAGGTGTGGATTTGAACTCTCACTCCAATAAACCTTCTAAACACAGCAAGGGTGGCTTGGCCCTCTGCCACAGAAACAGCTTTGCAGCAGAGGATCAGAATCATTGTGCATATAACCAAATGCAACATCATCCACAGTACTAACAAAACATATGACAGTTTGTATATTTATTAATTTCGGATGCAGTGCACGGAGTGATCACATAACCACTTATGACTACTGCTTGCACAAATGTAGCTCTGTCTTATCTCCCTGTATTTATTGCTTATTCGTGTCTTATCTGACCAGTAATCCCAGACATACAGTATGTAAGGCATTCTGTATAATTATCCTTAAAATGTGTGAGGATATTAAATGGCAATAATATATAGTTGTAAGAAATGAAGAGAAGGTTGGATGCTACTGAACAGAAACTGAAATGTGTGCTGCTTCCTTACATTTAAAACCTTGGTATAATTACTTCTACACTTTGTAAGTCTAACCTGGTTAACACACCCAGTGGAGATTAGGGAGTCTGAATTGCTGTTGTGTTTGCCTTCTCCTTACCAGTAATCATTCACAGTTGCAATCCATTAGCAACAAACACTGAGGGAGTACCTGCATTACATTTACAACATGGAACTAAGTATTTTGGATTCAGAAATTCAAATGAGTTCGCACCTCATTAGCATCTTCACCATGCTCACAGCCCTGAAGGTACACTATAAAAAGGGAACCATGTAGCTAGGGAACCTGAAGGTGAGGAGACTTGCTTATGTGGATAACACAGAAGAAGACAGTACTTTGGGATTTATTTGCACAGATGACAACTGATCTTGATAAGGTATGCTTGCCTTTTTCAGCTATATACTGGATATGCTGAAATGTCACCATGAAAAATATTTTTTTCTACATTATATGTAACATTTGATAATGCATATCTATCTACTTTTCTCTGTATACATTTCTTAAAAGTATACTGATGGCATAGGCATGTTTGTCAGGACATTTTACATTCTTAGATGCATAGCCTTATTAACTTTCATCACAAGGGCTAATGTTACAACTGTTTTACACTCTTTTATGGTTATTTCCTTGAAATGTAAATGTCCTACACTGTCAATAACACAGGGGTGTTAGCCTTCTAGAATGATCCATGCACACCTCAAGGGGAGTGCTGGTTACAGGTAGACAAGTCTGGAAATTGCATAAAATGGAATGTTCAGTGGTAGATGTGTACACATGTTTCAGGGACAGTATATTTGATAGCACTTATAGTAATTCACTGGTGGTTTGTTAGCAAATTGGGTCATTTGTCTGTTTGGGGGATAGGGGAGCCACATTGCATTTCTGTGTTGGCACAAACAAAATTTGCTATTGTTACTCTCCTTGTTTTGGATCTAACCTTTGTGTGTGATTATAATTTGTTACAACCACACAATTCCCTTTTTTTATACATTTGAATATTTTGGCCGTTTTATGTTTTTCCAGTGGGTAATAGTGAAATACTACCTTTTATGAGTACTAAGCAGGACTTTTATTTATGTGATTCTTGTGTTATTATCTTTCTTTTGCATTTTATGTCACCTAGCAGTATGGCACCAAGGCATCCCAATCCTCGCAAAACCCCCTTCAGTGACCTCAAGATGAAGTCATTGTGAAAGCATTTAGGTGACATTTTGCCTTTCTGCTTGAGGGGGAATGTGGGTATAGGTATGGTAGAATGCAAATTTGTCACCAGACAGTGGCTGATATTAATGCAGTAGGTGGACAGAGGAGGACATACTGCTCAGACAAGCTCCTCGTGGTCCTGCAGAGTGGTATTAGCTACAGGGAACTCAGAAAAGCGACTACTTTCTGGATTTAAGTATCTTTGCTTTTTTTCACTTGGAATAGCTTCTGTAGCTTACCCTGAACTAGCTTGAACTGGTTTTTAAATGTTTGCTGCATTATTTTAAAATCTGCACTTAAAGTTACTTTTTAGTCGAATTTGATCGAAAGTTTGTTTGTTTGTTTAATTTAACTGTGGAGGCTGCCCACTAAAGTGTGCTAGCCTGTGTAACTGATTTATCACTGTTTCTGCATTTTCTGTGTGTTTCTATCAAAAACAAAATCAAAAAATAATCCTTGTTTTCCTGCCTCTCCTCGACTAGTTTAGACCAGTTTACAGGCATTGCTGTATTCTGGGCTGTGGTGTAGTTCCTGTGTTGTCCATTACCTTACTTGGATAGAAGGAAGTTTCTTTGCTCACCAGTGGGAGTGGGGAGCCTTGTGCAGCCTACCTGTCCCTGTAGGAAGTGACCTCAGCACAAGAAGCTGTAGTAATTGGTTGTATTGGACCATTTCCAGCTCTTTTGTAGTTCCCAGTTTAAAATACGCGTTTGCACCACTTTGTGCGGTTGTGAGCATAGCGCAGCACCAGTTAAACAAGGTTAAACTTCTTCTGGCTCTGCCAAGTCTGCTCTTCAA
This sequence comes from Protopterus annectens, assembly GCF_019279795.1. Taxonomy (NCBI): domain Eukaryota; kingdom Metazoa; phylum Chordata; order Ceratodontiformes; family Protopteridae; genus Protopterus; species Protopterus annectens. Next base: position 1,697,280,653 of record NC_056744.1, on the reverse strand, counting down.
ATTTTCCCTTAAGGAAGCTCTACTCTTAGTATAATCAGACTACTCACTATATTATAAGCCTAGCACTTGTTCTCAATACTTCTCTACTAAGTAAGCACTCTCGTACTAAGTAAAGCACTACATCTACCTACTACCCCTGTGAATATCCACTTCCCTTAAAGGTACAGCACTCCCTTATACTGTTCTAACATGTCGACTGGAAGATTACTGGCGTCCCCTCCAGTTCAGCTGATCAATCTGGGTATCTTGAGACAATGCTACAATTGTCTCATGTACATAGACAACCCTCTCCTCCTCCCAACAAACACAAATACATGTGAGAGATGCAACTATATAGCCAAACTGGATGCTGAACTCTCTCAACTCAGGGCTGGCATGACCAGACAGGAGGAGATGGTAGCCACACACACAACAATCCCAGTCCCACATAGACCTACCACAACTGCAAACCAAACACATAAAAACACAAAGACATACTCGGAGGCTCGAATAAAAAACTTACCAAAACAACAGAGGCTCCCAAAGCAGACATCCAAAAATCCACCACCTCAAAACAAAGCACATGCAACACATACTTCAATAAATCAGTGTTTCAACCAATCACAGCCCTTAAGGCCAAACACCATGCCTGATACACTAGTAATAGGTGACTCTATAGTCAGACACACTGATGTCCCGCTGACCAGGCTGAACAAGGAGAGGGTGACTGTGAGCTGTCTATCAGGTGCTAGGATCCGCCACATAACACACGCACTCAAGTCACTCCAAAGCAAGTACAAATATGACTCCGTCATTGTCCATGCTGGCATGAATGACCCGAGACGTACCTCTTTGGACTACATGAAGAGAGACATAGAAGAGCTCTCCGATTATGTAGCCCAGGCTGGTATGACCCTGACCCTGAGCAGCATCTTGCCCTCACCAAGAATGATACCACAATACAAAGACAAGATGATCAGCTTTAATAACTGGCTCAAGTACTGGTGTCATTCTAAGGGGATCCAATGTCGGTCTGCCTGGAGTGACATGTTGGACAAGCCACGCTGCTTCGCAAGGGATGGCTTACACCTGTCACCACTGGCCTTCCAGATATTGGCTAAGGCTCTTGCCACCACCATAGTGCCTTTTTTAGGCAAGGCTCAAAAGACAAACCCACCTCCTTAGAAAACAAAAATGGAAAAAAACTAAGGGTAATGCTGCTCAACGCCAGAAGTCTAAATCTCAAGATGCAGGCACTCAATACACTCCTCAGCATGGAGAACATCGATGTCTGTGCAGTAACTGAAACCTGGTTCAAGGCTCCTGAGAGCACCCCAGCGCTACCAGGCTATACCTCGTATCATGCTTTTCAGCCCCAAAACCGGGCGAACCACAAAGGGAGTGTCCATATTCATCAAGGATACCCACACTTCCAGGTTAGTAGCAACACATGAAGCATCAGAGACTATACAGGTGCAACTAACCATAGGCAAAACTGCTATACAACTGTTAGCATGTTACAGATCACCCTCCCAATCTCAGGAACCCCACTCAGCCTTCCTGAAGACATTGGAGGATATGAATGTATCACAAAATACCATCATACTGGGAGACTTCAACTACCCAAACATAGATTGGGTACATTATTCTAGCCCTAATACCCTAGCCCAAAGGTTCCTGGAATTCATAAATTCAAATACACTGGAACAACTAGTCACCTCTCCCACTAGGGGAGATAATATACTAGACCTGATCATCACAAACATGGGGACAAAATGCTCCACACAGGAAGTATACCCCTCACTAGTGAGATCTGACCACAAACTAATCACCCTGGATATACATATCTCACCTCCACCCCCAGCACAAAAGACCACAGTGAAAAACTTCTCAACAGCAGACTTCACTCTTCTTAAGACTGAGATGGTATCCTTTAAGCCCACTGTGCCAGTGGATACCACATCCCACAATGCCGAATCCTTCACAAATGCTTTCTATGGACATCTCCAAGAATGCATGGATCATGCAATCCCAAATAAATCCAAGTCACTCTCCACCAAAGGCAAGCTTCCTTGTCTGGTGGACCTCAGCCATTAACAAATTGTATAACAAAAGAAGGAAGCTACTGCACGTCAGAGCAAAATCCCATGAAGGGAAGACATCTCTGATCAACATTAGCAGAAAACTACATTCTCTCATAAAAACATACAAGGCCAACTTTGAGAGAAAAATCGCTAAGGACACTAAAGATAACCACAAAGCCTTCTTCAGCTATGTTAGAAACCTGCATGAAACCCTCAGATATGCTCAGAGTTAGTTCACAACAACAAAAAATACACTGAACCCACAGATATTGCCAACATTCTGGCTGACAGGTTCAGTGCAAATTTCCCAAAAGAAGAAACACTTATCCCAGCTGAATGTAATCTCCCTGTCATCTCAGATGTCCAAGTGAGAACCACCCTAAACAAAGCTAAAAACACAGCATCAATGGGACCTTACGGTATCCCGGGTTGCGTGTTACGTGAACTCCAAGAGGAGCTAAACCCACACATAAAAATGCTATTTAACCTTAGCCTTACTTCAGGATATGTACCTGAACAGTGGCTTACAGCAACAGTGGTCCCACTCCACAAAGGGGGTACCTCTACAGACCCTGGAAACTACCGCCCCATAAGCTTAACCAGCCTGGTCTGCAAAGCTATGGAAAGAATCATTATGAAACTCATAAACAGAGACATAGGGGACCTACAGACACTTGACCCCACCCAGTTCGGCTTTGTAAAGGGCAGATCCTGCCTTTTGAACCTGGTTAACTTTTTCGAAACAGTCACTAGAGCCATTGATGAGGGCAAAACAGTCCATACAGCCTACCTGGACTTGGCTAAGGCCTTCGACACAATACCCCACTCAGGCATCATAGATAAGCTCAACAGCTTAAACATAAACCCTTATGTCACTAGATGGGTTGCAAACTGGCTAAAGGACAGAACCCATAAAGTTAAAATCACTGGAGCAATGTCAGACTCAAAGCCAGTGACAAGTGGTGTCCCACAGGGATCTGTCCTGGGACCCCTCTTGTTCGGCATTTATTTCTCAGATGTTAAAGCAAACATGGGAGGGTTGTGGCTGACAAAGTTCGCAGATGACTGCAAACTAGGTGCCATAGTCGATACACCAGCGGACACATACATCCTACAAAAAGGCCTCACAGAAACGGTCAACTGGTGCCGGAGTAACGGCCTTAAACTAAATGCCAAAAAATGTATAGTCATCCCCTTTGGGAAAAACAAAGTACCCACAAATTATCACATAGACAGCAACCCACTGAGTACAGAAAAAGTAGTCAGAGACCTAGGGACCCAGGTTGACAGTGACCTCTCATTTGACACCCACGTTGCCAAAGTGGTTAGAAAAACATTCTACCTTGCACACCTCATCATGAAGGGATTCTCATCCAGATCCAGGGATGTCATTGTACCCCTATACTCCTCCCTCATCAGACCCATGATTGAGTACAATGCTCCATTTGGTATGTACCTCACCCGGCATTTGCAACAGCTGGAGAGACCACAAAAGTACCTCACCAAGAGGATCAAGGGTCTCCAACATATGTCTTATTCTGCCAGACTAAAGAAACTTCAGCTCTATTCAGTAGCATACCGCCTGCTCAGAGGTGATCTCTGCCTGACGTACAAGGCCATGTCCAATTAGGATCTGATGGACATGCTCCGCTTCAAAAGATCCAAATCCATCAGGACCACAAGAGCTAAAGACTTAAACCTCGGCACAAGTATGAATAGGACATACTGGAGGGATAGATTCATAACCCAGAGGCTTCCCATGCTTTGGAACAGGATCCCAGTTCGTATTAGGCAGAGCCCCTCACTGACTCTCTTCAAGAGAAATCTTGATGAGTGGATGGGAGATCGTAAGTTTACCCCAGGGGTCACATCTGTGTCACTGCTAGACAGGGGCACAGTAAACTAATTCTATTATATAAGGGAACCTTCATTGTGTCACTACTAGACAGAGGCACAGTATTCTAATTTTATTCTGTACATTTTTGTACCACTTCATGGGGTGGAAAAAGCCACATCACTATGGCTAGGCTTACAAATGCCCTAGGGCAGATAGCCTAGTACTATACTATGAAACTATACTATGACATATGATCAAGTGTACCATAGGGTCACTAACATGATTTCATCAGCCCGGAAGGGACACCAAATGAAGATTTCCTGTCTGTTGTCAGGGATCCAGACAGCTCATTGGAAAGTGCACAACAGCATGGCACTGACATTGGTGCTGCAGTTTCAGAGAGGACAAGTATGTCCAAGGAGGAGCTTCCATGGGTTACCTATCTCAACTGTTAAATACTTCTTGTATAGCAAATTATTGACTTAAGTTATGCTAAACATTAAATTTCTTTTGAGGGGGAAGAGTTGTAGATTGATACAGTTAAAACATTCTGGCTTATTACACATGGGTTTGGGGATGATGTGTCATGCAAGTTCTTGTTAACAGTATCATTAATAGACATATAAAGGGCAAAAAGTTTTAACCCTCTGTATTACTGTTCATTGTGATGATTGCGTCCTTACCTTTTGCTTAACTTCTTCAAGTACCACCCATCATAGGGAGCCTACAATCATCTGCACATGGTAAGCCAAACATTTTTATGTCAGTACTGATGAGCAGTTCAAAGAAATATTTAGTTTGAGCTGTGGGTGTCAGGACTGCTGTGTCTATTGCTGTACTGTCTGTAATAGTGGCACCACTGTTCGTTTGTTAGCATACATTTGACTATAGGAGTGTAGGTATTAATTTTGTTTCCTGTGTTTGTTGCTTATTATCACAGGTGATAATGGAAGTATGGGACTCCTACCTCCTGATGTCAGAGTATCAGCAGACTCCGAGAATGATGGTGGCCAAACAGAGGTGGAATCTAACACTGAAGTTGAATTCCAATGGACACAACCAGTAGGCCTGTGTCAACCCATTCCAGTGAGCCTTCAGATATTGGACACATGGAGGGTAAGACACTTGATCAGGGTAGTGTGGTTACTGAAGCTTCAGTACATGCTCGTGCTAGCCATAGCCAAAGTGTGGGTGAGGTATCATCAAGGGAGGGTGGTTAGGGGTGCTCAGAGAAGGTATGCTGTCCATCCTCCACATGATCCAGGTGTCTTCCCGTGTCACTCAACATACATTTAGGGGCATCATGGAGGTGCAAGCACATTCCAATAAGTCTTCTAGAGAAATACATAGGGTTGTAGATGTGGCAAGAGCTAAAAAAGGTGACTGCCTCCACCATGTTGCCAATTCAATGGATCAGATCAATGATATGTTGGAACATCCAGTGCTTATTATGGAATGTCTGCTGGGAGGGGGATGGCATCCACGTGTGCATAGGTCAGCTACACCATCTGATGTTAGCCAAAGTGGCCATGCCTAATCATGCTTCCATAGTGGCACTACTTCCACTGCTCCATCAGTGGTTTACTGTCCACACCCAGTTGAGGCAGTACACAGGGTTGTGGTCCTGGTCATCCTCAAGAGGGCAGCTCGTCCAGCACACAACAGTCATGTTCAGGTAGCAGCAGTGCATTAGGCATGAAAAGGGACATGCCAGTACAACTCCTGGTAAAGCTACTTCTCGTGGTCAGGTACAAGAATGATGAACCCCCACCTCTACCATGCATGGCTCATACCCAACATACCAAGATGTATAGCTAGCAAAGAGCTTGGCTGTGTTCGTGCAGAGACTCACACCAATTTCACCAAGATGTCCACACAGACACACATGCACAATAGTTACATGATTCAGCCATGAAGCGTAAAGCTCATTCTGTCTCACTGACTGTTACTTTATCCAAATATATGCCTGTTTCTATTTCTTATTCACACATACTCACTTACTTTTGTGTCAGCCTAGGTTTCCTGCCTGAACACACACAACACCCTGTGCAGGTGAAGATAACTGTGCCATATCCTTGTTGTCCACCTTTTGTATACAGGGATGCACAAATTTTGTTTCTATGCTCAGGGTGCATTGCTTGCTTAGTTGGAGGTGTGCCAGACATGTGAGCTATGGTAACTGCCTGGGTTACCAGCACATGCATTCAAGAGGATTACCCTAGCATTAGACAAGACTTGGCAGTTAATGGAGTGGAAACCCTACTTATGTAGAACCGTCCCTATTCCCCAGGGTCTTTCTTGATTTCTATATGTGTACAAATCTATGGCACGCAGTATTTCAGGTATGGTGCTACAGGGTATAACTCATACATAATTGTGGCCCTGCACTCAAGAGTATGGGGAAAATATATGTGGTTACTCGCATGGTGGAGCACAGCATTCAGGAACTGGTGGAGGATCATGGGTGTGGATGCCTGTAACCCCCCCCCCCCCAGCATTTCCCCTGTTACTTTCTGAAAGGTTCTTGTACCTAAAATTCTAAGTGCTACACTTACACTTTTGTCTCCACTGGTATTGGTTCCCCTCGGTTTGACCTTTGTCTGAGTCTAGGATGACAGAGGTTGTAGAGTTCCTGTATGTGTCTGCATTTACCTGTAGCAGTCTACAATTTCCACCTCATATGGATTGTGATAGGTTAACTGGGGTTTGAAAACTCTTGCCCATGGTCTATTAGCAGCAGCAGCACAGACTTAAGCCTGTTCCAAATGCACATAAATTAAAGCAACAGCAGCCCCTAACATTCTTTCTGTATAAACGCCTTTCCATGGCTGTATTCCATAGGTTTCGGAATTTTCTGTGAAAACCAGTACCGAGTCTACAGGGATGGTTTATATCCTACCAAAAAGCTCCACCACTTGGACGGGTTGATTAGCATATAATTCAGATGGCTATGCTGCAGTTAGCATACCACTGTCTTTACAGTGGTTGCACAACTCTACACACTATGTAGAGCAGCTTGCTAAATACAAAATAGTGCGCTAACATGTACGGATTTATT
>NC_056744.1:1697222478-1697273195 GCF_019279795.1 Protopterus annectens | reverse complement strand
TTGATATTTGATGCTTTTGCCGGAGCATTAATAATAAAGTTTTTTATTATTGGGAAATTTGCTATGTTACCGCAAGATTGATGTTGTTACTGTTTGTGAAACATCGTTAAAGAACAATGACTAGAAACCAGTTATGTCAGGTTATAAATGTTTTTACTGCAACAGACATTCTAACAAAAAATCAGGTGGAGGTGTTACTGACAGGGATTAAAGATGCTTATGAGACCTGTGATTATTACATGTTCAGTGATAACACCAACACTATAGACTGTGTAACTGACAACACATACAATTGTTGGAGTGTATAGACCACCAAAGTCAAAGTGCAGATGACCTACAGGAATTCATACATTTCTTGCATGAAACGCAGGAGGGAAGAATATTATTAGCTGGGAACTTATATTTACCAGAAACAGACTGGAATAATTTTGATTATATAATGTTAGCAAGGAAATTATTCACAGGATATATTCAGGAACAACAATTGCTTCAGATTCTTCAGAGGAGATGAAACATACTAGACATTGTTTGTGTTCCCAAATAAATTACTGCAACTTCAAGTCAAGTTTTAAGTTATTAAGGTTAATTTGTTGCTAGATAATTCTGCCAATCTGAAATCTAAACCAATGCACAGCAGGTTAATTACAGATTATATGGAAGCAAAACAGTTACTATGTAAAACTAACTGGAGTGAGGTGTTCAGTTGAAAAATTGCAGATGGAATGTGGAAAGATTTGAAAGAGAAATTGTTTGAGTGCAAAAAATAAAAAAAAATGTTTGCCATCAGGATCTATGCATACAACATCAGGCAGATATACTTCTATAAGAACAAGATATCTGGTTAAGGTGAGAGACAAAAAAATATAAGGAATGGAAAAGAGGTCGAACTACAACTTTGAAAAGTGAAATAAACAAGCTGGACAAACAGATTAAACATAACGTGAGCCAAGATCAAGAAAATTTTGAATAAAAAGTATATAAAGATATTGAGCATAATAGGCAACCTTTTATAGAAACACAAGATGTGGAAGGAATAAAGACACACAAACTTATAAATTGTGTTCAGATTCTAAAATTTATTCTCACACACAGGAGATTATAGATATAATTAAAAAATCTTATGCAAAACAGTTTGGCTCCACAAAAACGGGTGGTAAGTTGTCCTACTGACATCCAGGTAACCCCAAATATTGGTATCAAATTAGATTATATTGAAAAGAACTGCACAAACTGGATCCAAACAAAGTGCAGGGAGGGGATAGAATTAGTAACAATGACCTGAGAACACTTCAGCAACAACTTACAGTACAATTATATCTATTATACCATGACCCCCCCATTCATATTCCAAAACATGCATGCTGATTGGTCAGCGTGCATGTTGTAATTAGACTTATACTAATGGAAAAAGGTCCGGTCGCCCAGATTCTTTCCATTAGTATAAGTCTTTTTTAAAACACTGTCTCGCTATGTTAAACCGATTTAACATAGTGAGACAGTGTGTAAAAAGCAACGGAGAACTAGTTTTCTCCGTTGCTTTTTTTAAAACTGTCTCGCTATGTTAAATGGGTTTAACATTAACGAGGACAACTAAAAATAAACAACGGAGATTATCTGTCACTTTTTAAAGCTGTCTCTATGTTAAACCCATTTAACATAGCAAACATAAAAGCAATGGAGATCTTGCTTTCTCTGTTGCTTTTGCCCACAGCTCTGATGTACTGCATAGGCATGCATGCGCAGTACATCAGAACTGCAGAATACCAGACAGCTGCGGAAGGGCAGCAAGGAGGCATTATACAATGCCATTATTTAAGAAAAGTAATTATTTTTTTTCTTAAATAATGTCATATATAATAACCACTTCTGGGTGTGGGTAATGCTGGATTACCCACAGTTGGCTTTGTTTGGCCACTCTGGCTTCGCCCTCATGACAAAACCACGCCAACCGTGGGTAAATCCAGCATTACCCACACCCAGGCGTGGGTTATTGCTATATTATTCAATAGGTCATATAAATTTGGGGAGATTTCTCAAGACTGGAGGCATGTGCTTATTAAACCTGTTTTTAAGGGAATGGGGAATAGAACAAACCCAGAGTCATACAGACCCTTAAGTCTCCTTTCATGTTGTGGAAAAATAATGGAGAAGGTAATATTGGATAAGTTATTGTCAGAACTCCATAGGTTGAGACTTGAAACCATATAGTAACATGCATATGTTAAAAACAGATCTATAACCACCTGTAACATGATGTTCTATAACAATATAATAACAGCTATGAACGAAAAAGTATGCTGTGATGTAATTTATATAGATTTAACTTCAGCATTTGTCAGGGTCATACACATACACACACTGATCAATAAATTAATACAACTAGGTATTGATATATTCTTGATAAGAATGATAGCTGCATGGCTTACAAACAGGACATGGCAAATACCATACAGCAATTGGATAGGCAAAATCCTTGGTTGCAGTCAGGGTGTCCCACAGGGCTCTACTGTAGGCCCTTACTTGTTTAGATTGCATCTTTCAGACCTATTTTTTTCATTGGAGGTGTTCTACAGTCTATAAGAAGATGACCTGAAATTGGATAAACTGATTACAAGTGTTACAGATAAGGCATGTCTGCAAAATATCTTGACTAAACTGATCATTTGGGCACAGGAGAATAGTTTGCTGATAAATACATCAAAAACTAAGCATATGAGATTTGGTAGGCATAACTTGAAAGGTAAATATTTAATATAGCACACAGTGATTATAACTGTAGACTCATTTAAGGACCTGGGTATACGGGTAGATTCAGCTATGAGTTTTTCTAATCATGTCAACCAATTGGTTAATGACAGTTAAAGAACTATAGGTTGTATAAAAAGATTTATAAAATCTAGGTAATTAAAAATAATGAAGTCATTGTTTGTTTGTTACATTAGACCCAAACTTGAGTATGAAATAACAATATGGAAACCCTATAAAAAAACAATCATGAGTAAACTGGAAAGAGTACAACGGAAATATACCAAGGACATCCATGGATGTGAAAATGTAAGTTATTATGAAAGACTAAAATATCTGAACTTGTGTGCAGTGTCTCTTACAGATATCTAAGAGTAGATCTTATTCAGGTATATAGGGCATTTAGTGACAACTACCTCTGGGAATGGAATTACGGTACTAGAGAATCATCAGACAACGTATGTAGAAGATTCTATAGGAATGAGAAGTGTACTAACTGGTTCTCTGATAGAGCAGCCGATACATGGAACAGACTACCAAGTTACATTAAAGCAAGTACTAGTTTAGATATTTTTAAGAATAGCCTGGATACTTATTATGGGAACAAGTGTTTTGCTATAATGGTAAGCTAGAAAGGCATTAATGCCCATGCTTAAAATATTTTTATGTATGTATGTAATCCTGACTGGCAATGATACATGTAGCACACTAAGAACATCATATTTCACCAATATTAAGAATAACCATTTTAAAAGAAGAAATTTCCAGTGCATTCAGCACAGATAACCATATAAAGAAGGGTACTTGCGTATTATTGCAACCAGATTTTTGCGGTTGCGAAATGAGCATACATGCAGACAGACCTGTGCCTGAAACACTTAGTGCTAATCATAGTCCTTAGTACTGGCCAACAAGTTTGCATTACTTTCAGGAACAGGAACAATTGAAAAAATCCTCTTCCTGTTTTGCGTGCATTACAGATGCACACTTCAGTTATCATGGCTGGTTTCGTAGTATCAGTAGGAATACTTTCACAGTGTACAAGGAATCGTTACCAGAAGGAAAACACAGAGGCAGGCAGTTTGCTTTTAGTAAACATTTTATTTGTAACCAAGGTTTTAATCAATGTACAAAGAACCATTGCATTGTTAATGATTATACATTATGAGGGTGGATGATGTTGACATCTGATTCCATGGCCAATTTTTGTACAGAAAGTTGGAAGTACTGATTTTTTGGCTTTGTGAAGGGGGCGTGACTGATGACTGATTTTATTACTGCCGTAAGGATGTGCATTGTGCACTGTGTGGTTTTGTGTTAGTATGTGGCGGGAAATTTTCTGCAATTGCAGGCAGTTTTGATTGGAAACAGTTGTTTTTTCTGGGCAGGCTGGGTTTCACAGCAGATGTTTTCCAGTCAATATGACTCCAACAAGTGATGTGCAGCCCCTCTAAGTGTGTTCTCTACATTTTTTTATCATCAGTACAATACAGACAATGTAGTGCTATAAGGACACACTTTATACTGCATTTCTCCATCATTAATTACAATATTTCAAGATCGTTAAGCCAATGGTTTTGCCATTCAAAATCTGGTTGCAATAATACGCAAGTACCTAAAGAAGTCATACGGTGCAGCTATAATACACAAGTTACTTAACAAAAAAAATCTATATTTCAACCACCAGAAGGCATACCTCTCCAATGTCCCTGATATCGTCCCTTATTTCTGCTCTGTGCTTTGCAAATTATTGATTTTCTGGTAAGTTTGACTTCTCCAGAATTCTTGACCAAAGAAGTTAAGAGACATGCCAGAAGGTGAGTATTTCATTCAAAATGTAGTCAGCTCCCCAATCTTTAAAAATCAAAAATACTAAGGTAATGCAGCACAGGGAAAAGGTGGAAAATTATTTTGTTTTTTCACTTCATAGCAAGTTTCCTTTCCAGCATATTACATAAAACAACCCTGATTTTCATTTGCAAGGTACGCCTTTAGACATAATGCAGCAGTAGCCACATAGCAAGATTTTTAATCCATACGACTCTTCCTTTTACCATATTCATTCATCTCTGCTACATTATCTAAATTTGGAAAACGACTGGTTTTCCATTTCTTTGTAATAACCTTCTTAGTAATCATTATTATAATTGACATGCCTGGAGATTTATGAAAGGGTCTAGCAGGCCCTGCTCTGATCATGGCTAATTTATGATTCAGAGACATTAGCAGCAATGATGCAAGACCTCAGAATCGGCTAATTTGCATGTTTCTAAATCACAGTTATGACTACAACATGCAGATCATTACTGATCTGTATATTGCAGTAGTAAACTGCTGCTCATGTAGGCACTGACATCCTCTTTACAGTTACTTTGCACACACACACACCCCACAAACACACACACCCCACATAGCCACCACACACACACCCCACACCCACACACACACACCCCACAACTGTCCCTCTGACTCATCTTTCCTCCCATGCTTTCCTTCCCCCACTGACCACTATCACAGTTTTACTACTGTTAGGGCACACTTGTCATTTCCCTGGTGGACTGCATGTCTCCTCAGTCCATGAGCAGGTAACCCTTTGAAATGTCCAAACCCACTAGAATGAGACATGAAACATGGAGACCGAATGATCGAATAATGTACTTGTATATACGAAGTTCAAGATGGCCACTTCTCAGGATATTTCCTTTTCTCCATGGTGTGGTGATCTCAGAGTTGGTATATATGAGTTCATGGGTGTAGGGAGCGTGTCCACACTGCAAAAAAGAAATTTAAATGAGAAGAACAATCTCTGGGATTTGCTCTTTTCCTTTGGTCTCTTTTTCTGTGGCTTGTCAGCACTCAGCATTTCAATAGAGAGCTGTCTGAGCACTGTATTAGTTTATGTGCCATTATGACACACTGGCAGTACCCCTACCCACTCCTGATCCTTGCAGTGATGATCATGCCATTATGGCACTTTAGTTCAAAGTATCTCCGATAGCTATTGTTTCCCCCAGCCAATGTCTATTTTGCTGCCTGTGCCATGAAGGCATTTCAAACATGCATTATCCTTGATGTCCAGTGACCTCCCCCCAATAAACATTATACGGTCAACATAAGTAATTGAATACAACAAATACCATGCATGGTTGGGACATCCATGCTGATCTACACAGCTGAGTGAAATCGCTTGACATGCAGATGTCTTCCTGTAGGTGTTTCCAGGGGGGAGAGAGCACATGAATAATTAGTATACGACTCTTCCCTGGACTGCCACATTAGCATTCAGGATGGTCTTGAGCCAGCCATACTCACTGTTGTATGTCTTCTGCTAGAGCACTTATAGCACCATGTTAGGGCTGTTGCTGAATACCTAAAGGGCACTACGATGTATACATGGGGGTGTACACATCATGGTACCTTCACAACCCCCCCAATTATTTTAATTCTTAGCACACTGACTCTGCCTATCATATCCAAGTAACAGCAATGCCTTTGCTACAGCTATATCCCTCAGTCACTCTTAGCTGATATAAACTCATCTTAAAACCTACCACCTGTGAACATAACCCAAAGTATTTTCCTAAGTTCCAATAGCACCTTTACTTCAGTTCCAGTAAATGCTGTCTACAGTTGCAAACATCTTGTTTAATCTTTGAGGAATACAAAATATTTGTGCAAGTATTCCCACCCATATATTCTAAATCACCTAGAATTAGTTACACACCATGACAATTGCCATATCCAATACCATCATTTTTGCAGTATCTAAGAAATCCCCAGTTAAAGGTTCATAGGTGTTTAGTAAGCCAAAAACCACAAGGGCTTTTTTAAATCTAGCTATGCATCCCAAATCTCTGACAAGTTCTGATAACCTTGATAACTGCATGCAGGGGTGTGGGAGATGAAACTTTTATAAGCTACGGGGTGTGGGAGATGAAACATTTACAGGTTGCCTGTGTCCATTAAAGATATAGGCATTCACTTTCTGCTGTAAACCAGAATTAAGCTCTCTCAATGCCTTATGCTCCAAACTAACCAGACTTTTCATAACAGAGCCATCTCCTCTTGCTTCCAGAACTAATGATGACAACACTATGGGAATGGTGCAAGCAGCAAAGTCCAATTCTTCTATCAGTACCAGCCATCCCTTCATATCCTATTTCTAAAACAGAGAGCAGTCAAACATCTGGGGAACTTGAGATCAAGTACCCTAAAACATTAATATCAAAAAAGCACAACAGTTCATATGGCCTCCCACCTTCATATACCAGTCTGCCTTTAAAGCCCCACATTATTACATCCAACATGTAAGGTCAAATTCAATCCTGGACTAATTTCTGGTGAAGCTAAAAATATCTTTCAAGGTCTCCAAATCCTGCATCAACATACACAAGGGGTCCCTTCTCCTTCCATAATACTACTAAAGAAGTTATTCTATCAAATATTTCACCACAGTACTAAGCAAACTTGTTAATTTCCTTCATTCAGCATCATAAGTTCCCATAATTAACAAATATAATAATTTAAACTGCGGAGCATTAACATACAAATATGATGCCGCAGAAGAGGTTTAAATCCCTAGACAATAGCATTTCTGATGCCATTAGACTTGCTGATGTGCAGTAAATCCATTAGTACTGGGCTGGAGGATGCCTTGTATGCCAGACACAGGTCACATCTTAGCAGTCTGTAGGATACCTAGTATAGTGACAGGGCTTTGAGTAGGTTCATGTAGGACATGTTGTTTAGGCCTTGTATCCTTTTTGTAGGGTATCTCTGTGGCATTGCAGGTGTTGCATGCGTCATAATTCCTAATGAGTCTTAGAACTAGTCACAGTATCAGCCTGTTCTTCTAGTTACATTAATTCTGAGCCTTACAAATATCAATTACTTATTCATACTAACACCATAAACAAAGTCTGAAAATATTCATAAAACATATCTGCTATCACCACCAGATCTCCACATAAAGATTTTTACTTTCCTTATGTAAACCTGTTATCCTTAGTGACCATCTCAGCTTTCTGTCTTACTGGGAAATTCTAAAAATAACTACACTTCAAAGCTTCCTGGTGAAATTCCTATTCAGTATATATACAGTTTCCTGGTTCAGTTTTTCTATTTCCCCATGAGTTTCACTTCCCATCCATAGACCTTGATCCAAGACTCTTCTAGATTCGCCCACTTATACTTTAAGGTTCACTGTCTCTTTCACCACACCTCATCGGTATGAATCTTTAAATCTTGCCACACTTTACCATTAAACCCCAAACAGAACACTAGCCATTAAATCACATGTATCGTCTCTGGTATGTATCAGCTTTTTAAATTACTCTGTAAAGCCTTCTTCTCCCTTAGATAAGTTGTTCTGAAATGTCAGTGTTTCCCTAAATCTGGCAGAGCCAATGGGTGCAAAATTCCAAAGGCACAAGATTAGAGCTTAGATCTGGGTTTGATTGTATATCCTTGTTCATCCTTGTCCAAGTAAGCATGGTCTGTTATAATGTACAGCTCATCTACTAAATTCGTACCAAGTAAGCATGGTCTGTTATAATGTACAGCTCATCTACTAAATTCTTACCAAGTAAGCATGGTCTGTTATAATGTACAGCTCATCTACTAAATTCTTACCAAGTAAGCATGGTCTGTTATAATGTACAGCTCATCTACTAAATTCTTACCATGTAAGCATGGTCTGTTATAATGTACAGCTCATCTACTAAATTCATACCAAGTAAGCATGGTCTGTTATAATGTACAGCTCATCTACTAAATTCTTACCAAGTAAGCATGGTCTGTTATAATGTACAGCTCATCTACTAAATTCTTACCAAGTAAGCATGGTCTGTTATAATGTACAGCTCATCTACTAAATTCTTACCAAGTAAGCATGGTCTGTTATAATGTACAGCTCATCTACTAAATTCTTACCAAGTAAGCATGGTCTGTTATAATGTACAGCTCATCTACTAAATTCTTACCATGTAAGCATGGTCTGTTATAATGTACAGCTCATCTACTAAATTCATACCAAGTAAGCATGGTCTGTTATAATGTACAGCTCATCTACTAAATTCTTACCAAGTAAGCATGGTCTGTTATAATGTACAGCTCATCTACTAAATTGTACCAAGTAAGCATGGTCTGTTATAATGTACAGCTCATCTACTAAATTGCACCAAGTAAGCATGGTCTGTTATAATGTACAGCTCATCTACTAAATTCTTACCATGTAAGCATGGTCTGTTATAATGTACAGCTCATCTACTAAATTCTTACCAAGTAAGCATGGTCTGTTATAATGTACAGCTCATCTACTAAATTCTTACCATGTAAGCATGGTCTGTTATAATGTACAGCTCATCTACTAAATTCATACCAAGTAAGCATGGTCTGTTATAATGTACAGCTCATCTACTAAATTGTACCAAGTAAGCATGGTCTGTTATAATGTACAGCTCATCTACTAAATTGCACCAAGTAAGCATGGTCTGTTATAATGTACAGCTCATCTACTAAATTAGGTACCAAGTAAGCATGGTCTGTTATAATGTACAGCTCATCTACTAAATTCTTACCATGTAAGCATGGTCTGTTATAATGTACAGCTCATCTACTAAATTCTTACCAAGTAAGCATGGTCTGTTATAATGTACAGCTCATCTACTAAATTCTTACCATGTAAGCATGGTCTGTTATAATGTACAGCTCATCTACTAAATTCATACCAAGTAAGCATGGTCTGTTATAATGTACAGCTCATCTACTAAATTCGTACCAAGTAAGCATGGTCTGTTATAATGTACAGCTCATCTACTAAATTACCAAGTAAGCATGGTCTGTTATAATGTACAGCTCATCTACTAAATTCTTACCAAGTAAGCATGGTCTGTTATAATGTACAGCTCATCTACTAAATTCTTACCAAGTAAGCATGGTCTGTTATAATGTACAGCTTATCTACTAAATTCTTACCAAGTAAGCATGACCTGTTATAATGTACAGCTCATCTACTAAATTCTTACCAAGTAAGCATGGTCTGTTATAATGTACAGCTCATCTACTAAATTCTTACAACTGTTCTTGCACTCACCCAACTTAACCTACCTGTCCTCTTTCCTAATCCCCTCCTTTCAAATAGTGTTTCACTCCATCTCTTATCCTCCACCTTAAAATTTATTATACTAAAATATCTTGTTGTCTTCAAATTTTACATTTTTTCCTTTTCTGACCTATCTCCTGCTTCATAATTGCTAGCAACTGTATTTTGGACTAGTTACTGGAAGAAACTGCATTATAATTACTGTTGTATTTTTAGTTTACACTCCTACTATGACTATATTTTAGGATGAAACTGTTAAACTGTTAGCACCATTTTACTTAATGTACTATTTTTGTATTACTTGTAATTATATTTTGGAGCTTTTCTCCTTTAGTCTTCACTGAAAATGGGCATCTGCCCAGTCGGACTAACCTGGTCAACAATTGTCAAATAAAATAAAAATAAATACTGCAGAAATTAATTTAAATTTATGACAATAATAGGTACACTGCTGAAACCCAGATTTAATATTGTAAACATCAGTAAGGCTCATAATTAGCCTTCGCATACAATTTCATGAATCTTCCTAGCCATAGAATTATAATAAGCCCTTGGGTCACCTCCTACTTCTGGAACATCGATTACTCATCTCCAGTCATCTAGAAATATAGTCAGACCTTAATGAAATGCTATCATTCCTCTCAACGTTTGATGACATTCTACCTGTGAAGTACCCAGGAGCAAATAAACATTATAAGCAGCAAGGTATATTGTCCCAATAAAACATTTAAATTCAACATAACAGCCATAATCATCAAGTATCCTTATCTCCATAAACCAAGAGCAATCAACAGATCCTCATAGGCCTCATAACCTCTTATTGACTTGGTCTGTTCATGCCCACCTAAATGTGCTTCCTATAATGCTACAACTCAGGGCTTCAATTCCTTAAATAATCAAGGACTCAACTTTGAGTTAGTTTACTCTAACATTTATCCTTACTAACAATCTCAAAGTTGTACTACAACTTATCTCATTACAAAACACTACCAACTGAAAAATCTGCATACTCAATGCAACAGACAACATCAAGCCTGCACAGCTACCAAATTTTAAGTAAAAGTGTTAGCTGTCTAAATATTTAACCTAGACACTTCCTACCTTATTGTGATACTGGTACACATCATACCAGTCAGATGTCATATTCAGTTTGATGTATTAATACATTTTCAAATTCACATTCCCACTTTATCTTGAACAAGATTATTTAAATATTCTTACACACATACACTGACCCTGGTTAACTAATAACTCCATTTGCAGCTTAAATTAACTTTTAGCTGGTGGGCAGAAGGACCTCCCAGAAAGCCATAAACGGGGAGAAAAACTCCATTTGCAGCTTAAATTAACTTTTAGATGGTGGGCAGAAGGACCTCCCAGAAAGCCATAAATGGGGAGCATACAGCTGCTGTCCATGTCTTACAGGATAAACCTGTAATAGTTTTTCTGTAGGCCCCTTCAGGTGACTGAATCCAGATATAAAACAGATGGATTACTTCAATTACCCACAGCACCAGAGTACAGCTTTTTGCACCTTAATTATTTTCACCTCCCACAATCTAGATCATAGCCATATACAAAAGTTACTTCAGAATGTGAAAAAAGTCCCTAAATATAAAGCAAGTAACACCAATATACAGGAAAATCTCCAGGAGCAGATGGTATTCTTCTGGAAGTTTGGAAGCTTGGAGGGAAGATAGTGATATAGATCTTGAAGGTTATGTTTTAACAGTATTTTAAAAGGCGGGAAGTACCAACATCCTGGAAGGAAGCTGTGGTGGCTGTAATACCTAAAGATGGCAAGGACCTATCAGAGCTAGCTTCACATAGGCCCATTTTTATTCTAAACCATGGATTATAAATATTATAAAATATGTATGTCTGTAATGGTTAAAAGAACGGCAAAAGCGATGCCAAAATTGATAGCTGTGGATAAATCTGATTTTGTGGATGGGAGGCAAACACTTTATAACATTAATAGAACAATGATTATCCAGATAGAAGCAAAATTCAGGAAAATACCACTTTTGTTGGTAGGACTTGATGCAGAGAAAGCATTCAACAAAGTAAGTTGGACTTTTATGAGTAGGGCAATGGAAGTATTTGCATTCCTGACACAATAATAAGGTTAATTAGGAGGATATATGAGGGAATGGATGTGAAAATTAAAGGGGGAGTCATCTCTGACAAGTCCTTTTTAAATAGATGAACCAGGCAGGGATGTCCTTTTTCCCCATTTGTTATAAGTTTTATATTTAGAACACTTGGCAAAGAAAATAAGGGATATTACTGGTATGGTAGTCAAGCAAAGTTGGCTTTATTTGTAGATGATATTATTTTGTACCTGATAAACCAGAAAAGGACATCTCAGTGTTGTGAAACATTCAGAGAAAGTTTCAAGTCTATCTGGGATACAAAATTAATGAAGATAAAACAAAGGCAATAGCTGTAAACTATGTAAGTTTAGACAGATTGGTTCACCAATACTTATTTATGGGAGCATGATAAAATAAAGTACGTGTATTAAAAATAAAGAAAACAAACTAAATAAACTAAAAAGACGTAGTAGGCTTTCCACTCCAAAAAATAGTTGAAAGATGTTTTATTAGCGCTTTCGTTTGGCAATGTTGTCAAACTTCATCAGATACAAAAGTAACTAATAAAAATCTTTTAAATAGTGGATGTAATGTTGACATCACTTCCTGCATCAAGAATTAAAGATGTATTGTACAATTCTGTCACAGATCAAAAAATTCTATAAACAAGTATGTTTGAACTTATGTTTTCTAATGAACTCATCTGTCTAAAGCCTTTAAATTTAACAAACATTTCACATTGCAGTTGTCATTAAGACCAGGGAAGTTAAACGAATTTAGGCGCAATTGCCAAAAAAGTTCTTTTTCTTCTAATATTAGGGACCATGGGCCACCCCTCTTGTCAAGAACAACCCTTTCCAAAATGGAAAATAAAATAAAAATGAATGGTTACTATTATCTATAATGTGTTTGGCCAAAGCATTGTTGGAATTATTTTTACGAATGTTATACATGTGTTGATAAATGCGCTGTTTCAATGGTCTCTCAGTTTTTCCTACATAGAAACATTTGCACTTATCACATGAAGCCAAATAAACTACCCCTTTTGTTTCGCAGTTGTATTTGTCAAAAATGTGGAGTTGTTGTCCAACTATGTTTACATTCTTGCCCACTTTTATATATTTGCAAAAATTACATCTACCACATTTAAACATACCAGGGTTGCTGACTAATTTTGTAGGTGGTCTCTCTAACAAAGCTTTGAAATTGTGCCTTCTCCTTAAAATAAAAATGGGTCTATCACCGAATTTGTTACATATAGTGAGGTCAGTCAATATTAGAGGGCACAATTTACAATGACCTACAATGACCACCTTAAAAAACTCCAGCTATACTGTCGCATATCATCTACTCAGAGGCGATCTCTGCTTAACATACAAGGCCATGTCAAACCCAGAGCTGTTGGACATGCTACACTTAAAGAAATCCCAATTGCTCAGAGCCACACGCTCCAGGGATCTAAACCTTGTCATCACAATAAACAAAACATGCTGGAGGATAGGTTCCTGACCCAGACACTCCCCAGACTCTGGAATAGATTGCCCATACATGTCAAGCAGAGTGCCTCTTTGGCCCTCTTCAAAAGGAACCTTGACGATTGGATGGGAGAAAGGAAATTCACCCCGGGGATCACGTCAGTCACCCTGCTAGACAGGGGTCCAGGGAAGTAAATAGTGCGGGAAGGAATAGACAGGGAATTGTTATGGATGGGCTTGTATAGAACCTAGGGCTGATAGGTTCATAGGTTGGTACTAGGCTATGACAAAAACCACGCACATTATACAGTGCTATATCAAATGCAGGAATTGAACCTATCTCAACATACATGCAAGTAATGAAGCAGCGCTTAACATTAATTAAATCTGTCATCACAGCATTCATCTGGTCAGTAATTTAGTACAAGTGATGTTACTAATGCAACTGTAAGCACATAAGCAATGTAAGAGTTCCCATATGTAATTAGGTTAAATAATACAAGCATTATTTAAATGTTTGCTTTCAGGACAGTAAACTAAATACATCAATGAAAGCTTGCAGAATAACTATTTTCTGCTGTGATCAGGAATTAAACAGTAATACACAGCAATGAAACCATATTGCAGCTATTCGTGTAACCAAAAGCGAGGTATATTAGTGCACAATTCATTTGCAGCCAATTTACAGTTCTATCGTCACAGTGCCTCAAAAAACAAGATCATCAATCAGAAGTGTATAATTTCTAGATGTGCACAGTCAAGATATCCTAGCACAACACTGCTGCATAAGAACTGGGCTACAGCGTTAAATATGTATAAATCAAGCCTGTTTCACATATCTTTTCTTATACAAGAGCAGAAATTGTTAAGATAAACATGGAAAAAATTCATTACACAGTGTTACTGAACAAAATCCTTAGCACTTACATGTCGGGCACACAATGCTGAGGGACTGTGAGCTGCTACTAACAAAACTTTTGATAATGGTACCCACTACACACACAGCCTCTAAATAAACTTACTCCGGATATTAGGTGAGGGAGAGAAGGGCTAAATAGGTAGTCTGCTAGGAACTGATTGCTACAAGATGGTAGAAGAGAACCTGACTATTCTTTTAAGAAATAAAAAGTGGGTAAAAGGCTTTGGATAACTATTTAAAGTGATAGATGCAAATTGCTCAATATAATTATTTGTACAAAAAATATATACTTTGTGCAGAAGAAATAACATTGTGTCTAAATGTTTGGGAAAATAACAATATATTAAAAAAATTGTTGCTCGTTAGGTTCAATGCAATTTTGCTTGATCCTTCTGGATTAATGAGTTTATGTTTGTGACATTCTGAGATGAGTTCCTAGAAGAGATACTGTCATGATGGATATCAGCATGAGATGGAGATTCACATTCAAAAATGTAAAGGACTACTTGGAGAGACCTCTTGGTATCTGGCATTTCACAGGTTAAGGCCCCAAGTTAATTCATAACACTACAGGTCATTCTTGACTGGAGAGCTACCGATACAACCATACTTTTTTCAGACTATGGGTTCAGCAGCAAAAGACTTCAGGAAAATGACCATACTTGTTGAACGTTATTCTGAGATCCACTATCATATTCAGTACTGCAGGAACCTTGTTTTGGCAACCAACAAAAACAAATTCTGTCTAGAATGTCAATCAATCACATACATACATACACATGCACACACACACGCACACAAAAACTATGTGCAATCTGGAGGTTGCAGACTCAAATACTTGCGTGTCTTTTAAATGAAGGAAGAAACCCTGTGAAATAGTGAAAACCCTACTGGACAAAACAAGAACATCTAGACTTGCAAAGAAGGCACACACAGTGAAACCAAGCTAGCGGTCTAAGCACCACGTGGTAGGAACACTAACCTTTGTGCCACAACAAGCACTGTATCAGACTTATACACTCAACTAAAATTAACCATGGAAATGTTTTGTGTTATTTTACACATCTCTAATAGTCTTACCCACTGTGCTTAAATGACTGATTTTATTTAAAATAAATAAATAATTCCCTAGTTAAATTTATCAATTCTTGTTCAAATCAAATCCACACAAATAGATCAGGTGTAAGGATTAAATAAACCTTAAGTAGTTATTTTGAATGATTAACATACATGAATCTGTCATTCCACAGAATAGCTTTTGTTTGAATGCTGCTGTTTGCTCCAGTTATCACTGAAAACAACTTTTGGCTCCCTTTGCAGTTGCACTGCTCCCCCCCCCCCTACTGAAGGGCATTCAAGCTGGTATATAAAAGATGAGGGTGTAGGGGTCTATCCCACATGGCGAGGATGTAAAGAGGCTTGTGCCCCTGCAAAAATAAATAAATTGTGTTCACTGAAAGTTGTTTTTGGCTTTTTTTTCTTTTTCGACCAATGATATTTGAGTAAAAGATATGCAGTCGGTCAACATGATTCATTCAACATTATAACCTCCTGACACATTCGGCTTTTGAAATTACTCATTTCTTTATCAGTGCCACAAATCTTAAAAATATACTACAACAAAAGCAACAGATCTTCACATACTCTAATTACATACAGTTAATAGCGTATGCCATGACATTATTTTAAAAATAATGCAATGCAGACCTGCAAAGCACATCTCCTCCTTCCTGCAGTTTTGTTGCAGACCACTTGTACTGAAAACATTCAGAAAAAACAGTGTCAATTTACTTACTTGTATCTCCACGAATTCAGTCTCATTCTTGGTTTGTAAATCTTTAAGATCTCTGACTTTTAGTTCCAGGGATGACAATGATGTTTTCAGCTGGTCCTGTAGATTTTAACAAATTACAATAAATAAGAGCAGCAAACTATATAATCACTTTATATATGGGGGTGGGGGGAAGCAAAATACAGAGTTATCTATTAAATCCTGAAAACCAGCGCACTGTGGCAGGGACACAATAAAAAAATGTTTCAGGATTACCAGTTTTTATTGTGCCATTTCTTTTCGTTTTGTAGTTGTCATTAAAAACTTTAATTTGGAAATAGCAGTGTAATAGACAGATATACAGACAGTGGTCTGAGTATGTTAAGAACCACAAGTTATGGTCAAGAGCAACTGGTACTTATTTTATGAACAATATTACACAAAACATAATGAACACATCCTATAATCTAAAGATCAAAGCTCAGCAGAGGGATAAACCTGAAATTGGAAGTAAAACTGTGGAAAACAATCTCCTGTGTCATCTAGCCACAAATAGAATCAGGTAACAGTTGAGGGGCTCATGACCTCTGACTTGCTCATTTCCTTATCAAACAGGATAAGCTACATATTTTAACACTAAGGCATCCTACATCACCCTGTACTACCTAGTATTAATTTATGACTATATTTTAACACTAAGGCACCCTACATTGCGCGGTAATACCTCGTAGGTTCATAGGTTCATAGGTTTATACTAGGCTATCTGCCCCAAGGCATTTATAAGCCTAGCCCGAATTTTTGTGGCTTACGCCACCCCTTATATGAAAAAATACTGTACCCATTAGTTTGTTGTGCCTCTGTCCAGCAGTGACACAGAGATGATTCCCGGGGTAAACCTACGATCTCCCATCCACAGGTCAAGATTTCTCTTGAACAGAGCCAGCGAGGTGCTCTGCCTCACATGGACCGGGACTCTATTCCACAGCATAGCGAGTCTCTGAGTGATAAATCTATCCCTCCAGCATGTCCTATTTATATCCGTGCTAAGGTTTAAGTCGCTTGCTCTAGTGGTTTTGGTGGATTTGGATTTTTTGAGGTGGAGCACGTCCATTAATTCCGGGTTGGACATGGCCTTGTATGTCAGGCACATGTCACCTCTGAGCAGACGGTATGCGACTGAATAGAGCTGGAGTTTCTTCAATCTGGCAGCATATGACAGATTTTGGAGTCCCTTTATCCTTTTGGTGAGAAACTTTTGGGGACTCTCCAATTGCTGCAGATGTCGGGCGAGATACATCCCGAATGGGGCATTGTACTCGATCATTGGTCTGATAAGTGAAGAGTACAGGGGAACAATGACCTCACTAGATTTGGATGTGAATCCCTTCATGACCAGGTGGGCAATGTAGAAGGTCTTTCTAACCACTTTAGCAACGTGAGTGTCAAAAGAAAGGCCACTGTCAACCTGGGTCCCCAGGTCCCTGATAACCTCTTCTGTGCTTAGTGGATTGCCACCTATATGGTAGCTTGGGGTTACCTTGTTTTCCCCGAAGGGTATGACTATACATTTTTTGGCGTTTAACTTCAGGCCATGGCTCTGGCACCAGCTATCTGTTTCCGTGAGTCCCTTCTGAAGGATATCCATGTCCGATGCACTTTCCACTATGGCGCCCAGTTTGCAGTCGTCTGCAAACTTTGTCAGCCAAAGTCCTCCCATGTTGGCCTGTACTTCTGAGAAGTAGATGCCGAACAATAGGGGGCCAAGGACCGAGCCCTGT
The DNA here is from genome assembly GCF_019279795.1 of Protopterus annectens. Classification (NCBI taxonomy): domain Eukaryota; kingdom Metazoa; phylum Chordata; order Ceratodontiformes; family Protopteridae; genus Protopterus; species Protopterus annectens. The sequence continues at coordinate 1,697,255,309 of NC_056744.1, read as the reverse complement.
GGGACACCACTTGTGACCAGCTTGGAGTCTGACATAGCGCCAGCAACTCTAACCCTGTGGGTTTTGTCCTTAAGCCAGTTTGCAACCCATCTTGTGACATATGGGTTTACATTTAAGCTGGTAAGTTTTTCTACAATACCCGAGTGGGGTATTGTGTCGAAAGCCTTTGCAAGGTCAAGGTAGGCTGTATGGACTGCCTTTCCCTCATCAATGGTCTTGGTGACTGTTTCGAAGAAGTCGACCAAGTTCAAAAGGCATGATCTTCCCTTGACGGCCAAACTGGGTCGGGTCCAATGTCTGCAAGTCCCCTATATCTTTGTTTATGAGCTCCATTATGATCCTCTCCATAGCTTTGCAGACTAGACTTGTTAAGCTTATGGGCGGTAATTACCAGGGTCCGTGAGGCACCGCCTTTGTGGAGTGGGACCACAGTTGCTGTCGCCACTCCTTGGGCACGTATCCTGTGGTAAGGCTGAGATTAAACAGCTGCCTTATGTGCGGTTTAATTCCTCATTTAGCTCGTGTAGCACACAGCCGGGGACACCATCCGGTCCCATTGATGCTGTGTTTTAGCTTTAGAGAGCAGCTTTCACATGCGAATCTGAGATGTTTGGAAGGCTACACTCCGCTGAGATAGTTATCTCTCCTTTAGGGGAGGGAGGTGAAGTTTGCACTGAACCTGTCTGCCAGTATGTTGGCAATGTCTGTGGGTTCAGTGACTTTTGTATCATTTTGGACTAATTCTGAGCATATCTGGGAGTTTCCACCCAGGTTCCTAACATAGCTGAAAAAGGCCTTATGATTGTCCTTTGAATCCATGGCAATTTTTCTCTCAAAATTGGCCTTAGTTGATTTTATGAGTGCTCGTATTTTTACTAATAATGATCAGGGGTGACTTCCCTTTTATGGATTTTGTTCTATCATGTAATAGCTTTCTCCTCTTATTGTAAAGTTTGTTAATGGCTGGGGTCCACCAGACTGGACGTTTGCCCTTTGTGGAAAGAGTCTTGGTTTTATTTGGGATTGCCTGATCCATGCAGTCCTGGAGGTGTTTATAGAAGGCATTTGTAAGGGCTTCCGCAGCTTGGGTTGTGGTTTCCACTGTCTCAGGGGCCTTGAAGGATACCACACCAGTCTTGAGTAGTGTGAAGTTTGCTTTAGAGAAGTTCTTCACTGTGGTCTTTTTTGTTTGGGGTGGGGGCGGGATGTGGATTTCCAGTGAGATTAGTTTATGATCAGATCTCACCAATGAGGGATATACTTCTGGTGTGGAGCATTTTGCCCCCATGTTTGTGATAATGAGATCTAGTATATTTTCTCCTCTCGTGGGAACAGTGACTAGCTGTTCCATGGCATTTGAATTTATGAACTCCAGGAACCGTTGGGCTAGAAAGTTAGGGCTTGAGTAATGTTCCCAGTCTATATTCGGGTAGTTGAAGTCACCCAATATGATGGTGTTTGGAGATACATTTATACCCTCCAGTGTCTTCAGGAAGGCTTTGTGGGGTTCCTGAGTTTGAGAGGGTGGCCTGTAGCATGCTACAATTTGTAGAGCAGTTTTGCCTATGGTTAGTTGCACCTGGATGGTTTCAAGCTTGTGCGTTGCCACCAACCTGGAGGTGTGGGTATCCTTTATGAATATGGATACACCCCTCCTTTTGTGGTGTGGTCTGGGTTTTGGGGCGAATGCATGATATGAGGTAAAACCTAATAGTGCCGGGTGCTCTCAGGAGCCTTGAACCAGGTTTCAGTTACAGCACAGACATCGATGTTCTCCATAATGAGAAGGGCCTCGAGTGCGTGCATTTTGAGATTTAGACTTCTGGCATTGAGCAGCATTACCCTCAGTTTCTTCCCATTTTTGTTTTCTAGGGTGGTAGGTTTAGAATTTGAGCCTTGCCTAAAAAAGGCACTATAGGGGTGGCAAGAGCCTTAGCCAATATCCGGAATCCCAGGGGTGACAGGTGCAAGCCGTCCCTTGCGAAGCAGCGTGGCTTGTCAAGCATGTCATCCCAGGCAGACAGACACTGGATCCCCTTTGAATGACACCAGACATTAAGCCAATTGTTAAAGCTGATTGTATCGTATTAATTCATGACTATATTTTAACGCTAAGGCACCCTACATCACGTGGTACTACCTCGTATTAATTCATGACTATATTTTAACACTAAGGCATCCTACATCACATGGTACTACCTAGTATTAATTCATGACTATATTTTAATGCTAAGGCACCCTACATCACGTGGTACTACCTAGTATTAATTCATGACTAGATTTTAACACTAAGGCACCCTACATCATGTGGTACTACCTCGTATTAATTCATGACTATTTTAACGCTAAGGCACCCTACATCACGTGGTACTACCTCGTATTAATTCATGACTATATTTTAACACTAAGGCACCCTACATCACCCGGTACTACCTAGTATTAATTTAGGACTGACCTGTGGATTCTGAATTCCACTATTTTTATTTTTTACTCTACGGTAACCTCAGTGGAGCTGCTCAGCCATCCAGACTTGCTTGTGTAAAAAATAATTTCTTTATCTTACATCTGAGCTGCCACTGTACCAAGCTCAAATTTATACGTTTGTGATCATGAGCAACAAAACTATAAAAATACGTATATAGGCACACATTTATATTACTGCAATCACTTAGCCATGTCACTCACTGCCTTCCATACCCTCAATCCCCATTTCACCAATGTGCCCACTGTTGATACCGCACAATCTGTCTCTCCCCATATGTGCAATATAACAACTGTGCTCTACCCTCACTGTTGTTTCATGGGTAGGTAATGTCTGCTGCACTGTACAGTATAATTTAAGTGTAGTACTGCACACATCAGTTTTAGTCCTTGTTGAGTCTATACTGGCCCGCAGTTGTGGACCAGACACCAAATGTTTGCCAGTGCCACAATGTATTTCACCTGCCTCTGCCTCTCACAATCTTTTGTTGTTGTCAGTTTCTCCAGCATCTCATCAACCTGCACTTCCACTATCAATGACTATGATTAATTTGGTCCTCCAGTGGTAAAACCCCTGCTTTAATTGTCTGTATAATACCACGCTTTGCAGCACTGTGCAGACAGCAAATATTTTGTTGCGGTTCCCATAGCATACTGCAGTGTGCTATTAACAGAAGCTCGGAAGTGGGTCTTCAATAATTTGAACATACACTCAATGATGTATGTCACACTGCAGAGTTCCATATGTCTCAGCCATGCTCTGTAGATTGATTGCTGGTGTCATAAACCATGTCTGTAGGTGCATTCAGCATCATCAATATGATGTTTATGAGGGAAATCACCCCGCACATACAGCTAGTATTGTCTGACTGTGCCAGATGTGGGAATATTGAGAACTGTCTGGATGGCACGCACATTCTATAAATACACCCTGACTATTGAATAACACCTGGCAATTAATGGAGTGGAAACCCTTCAGATCGACACACAGTTGTCACATAGATTACATGGAGCTTTAGTGGTGATGTGGGTACAATCAGTGGCCTCCCAGAACTTTAAGGTAATGAGCTGCTGTCTGCTTAGCGGTGCTTCTCTGCTCTTCATTCTGTGGGAACCACATATGCCCCTCCTCATGCTATGGTATAACATCATCAATGAACTAACAATTGTCAGGGAGATGCCTGTGATATGCCCAATGTACCCCATGATGGCCACCGGAAGGCCCAGTAACAAGGATAGGCAAAGTTACCCGTACCTTATTGCCCACAGGAAGTGGTACTCAACACAACCAGTGGGATTCCATGTGACAATGGCACAACTACAAGCTCTCACATGGTGTGTCTGTCCACAACACAGCTTCTGATTATGTCCTTAAAGTGGAGGTGATGGTCCGTTAGGAATGGTCAGATCAGTTTACGATATGGGGAGCAATAAGCCATGCCATCGATTACACCGGCTATAAGAATGGCACCAAAAATATACTGTCTCACTAATGTGGGTACTACTCCTAGCATCTTAGCATGGTGTTTGTCTCTGTTCACCAAGAAACAATGGCATACAAATTTACAAACTGACACACCATGTTGAGCAAGTTCTGAATCACTCCGTCTTGTGGTTCATTCTCATTTGCATTTCTAATTGGTCTTATTACCATAATGCTACTCATTTCCATATCATTATATGTTCATTTGCATACAATGCTGGCTGCAGTATTTCACAAGGCAGCACAATGGTGCAGCCAGAGACTCTGATTTGGCCCACCCTGTACAGCACCACACAACACAAATTAACACATTATGCTATTTGCTTATGAATCCCAACTTAAATCTTTACTTTTCTATTAATATAAAAAATGATACTGTACACTAAACTCTAAATACTTGAGATGCATTCTACTACTTACTACTAATAAAATCAGTGCACGGAAAAATATGAAGTTATTCTTGGTTTACATGCCTTTTTCTCACAAAAACTAAGGAAACCTATCTACTTCCTGTGATAAGCAATGCCTTGTCTTCTACTAGAAAATGTGGGATTAGCCATTTTGATAGAATACAGGCCAACTCCATATTACAGCTTAACTAAAACATGCTCCATGCATCTTTCAGGGCAAAGAGGAGGGACTGCCACATTAGATACTTCATAAAGTAGACAGCCCTACAAGCAAAAATATTTGCAGACTTTTTGCTTTGCACATGGTTCAGCTATAGAAACAGACTATGGCACCAGAAAAAGATAGTTTGGCCCACCTAATCTCTAGACTGGCATATCTATTTAGATAAACCAACAACTTACTTTACATTTCTGATCACATCAAAGACTTACTGTTTTAATAATGATTTTTCAGTTAGACTGTACCAATCATTCATTACCTTTTCTGTGAAATAGTCCTTCCTCTTACTCCTCTGAGCTGTGTGTGTCCTCAGATTGTGTCCTCTTGCTCTGTGATATCTTTTATTTTGTTTTTAATATGGTAACCACATGGACTCTACTACCACTTCTGTGGTGCTTAAATGTTTTTATACCTCTTTTGTTAAGAATATATATTTACATTTATTAAAGTTTGTGGAGGCTGTGTGTGACATCTGGTGTAGACCATGCACCATTTATGTTGTACTAAACTACCTTCCAACTGTCCACATCCTTAGAAGGATGAGGTCTGTAGAACTGCTCATTGGCAGTTTATGTGAGCTCTATCTGTATAAGGCATAATAACTTTATTTTGTTTTACCACACCTCTTTGTATAAGGCATAATAACTTTTTTTTGGTTCGTTTTGCCATGACTATTCGTACACAGCCTAGTATTCAAACAGCCTTTCTGGTGCTCCCCCTCATAATAGCTGCATACATTTAGTTAATCAGATAAGATGAATCCCTAGCCCCTTCCTCATTTGTTAATGCTAACACTTTCACACAACACTTTGCACACTTGTTTCAGTTTAGTTTACCTCACAGAAGCACTAAATTTAAGCAATCTTGCTTAACACCACCTCTTTTACCTTGACAGTAACTTTTTTTCTGAACCTGCTTGTGTATCAGACATGCTGCATAAAAAACAAAAGCAAACTTTTCCTGCATAACTTTCTACTATGTCACTTAATATCACACTTTCTAAGATTCTACTTTGTGTCAAAAAATACTGACTTTTTATATGAATACATTATTCATTAACCATTAGCGGACCGGAGTTCCGCTGTGGCGACCCCTAACCGGGAAAAGCCGAAAGACAGACAACAACAACAACAACAACATTATTCATTAACCAAGAAAAAAATATCTAGGCTGAAAATTTTGGCGGATTATTCTTTTGTCAATTCATCCCCGTAGAGGAAACCACTTACTTAACATTCATCATGAATCATCCCTTACCTTATACACACTGACTGCATCATGCAGGAACACAAAACTGTGACATGAATGCCTGGGAACACACAGGACACAGACAAAGGCCTCATCCTCCTGGCAGAACAGCTCCAGTCTCCGTCTGTGCTCCCAACAGCACTGCTCTGTTCTCCCATTTGTAACACACAGATTCTGCATCTCTTCTTTGTCTTTGTAGTCTTTTTCCTGCATTGAATGCCCCAGCTTCAGTTTCTAGGATCTTTGAAGCATATGAACCAACTTTCAGTTCACTCTAGACTTTTAAATGGGAAGCTCCTCTCTATACTTAGAACAGGAAAGTTTTGTTCCACTGTATAAAATCCTGTTAAAACAGACTTTATTGATCTGGTGTCAACAATACAGAATCAGTAGAGTTTCATACAAACTGACAAATTTAGGCGATACTCACAGCCCACATTCTGCAAGCCATGTGAATAGCAACAAAACATTCTAGTTTCATTTTCAGAGCACAGGAAGTAGAATGTGTTTGGCAGTGACCACCTCCATTTAAAGGGGCAATGCAAAATCTAATTCAGTTGTTTTATTTTTTGAGATGGAATGGCAGTCTTTTAAGCACTTACTTTTAGTTTTAATGTTCAGACTTTCGATATATCCAGTAAAAGGCAACTAAATTATATATATATTTTAAGACAATTACATATTTGTTTGTGTCTTTCGGCTTTTCCCAGTTAGGGGTCGCCACAGTGGAACTCCGGTCCGCTAATGATTGGCAGTAGATTTTTACGTACTGGCTTGCCAGGCCTAACACACAACCTTCAACAAAGGAATGCCCATTCACGCATGTCGCTACACAGAAGACGCTCTAACTGAGAATCGAATGGGCAACGTCTAACTGTGAGGCGACAACGCTACCGCAGCACCACCACCGCAGTTAAGACAATTACATATATATATATATATATATATATATATATATATATATTATATAACTTTATATAACTATATATTATAACTATATATATTATAACTATACATTATATATAACTAAAAAAATCCATTTTACAAGACAAAAAACAATACTACTGTAATTTACAGACAGTAAATCAAAATAAACCTCAGAAGTTTTGGGCAGGTTTAAATAATCTACTACATCCTGGACAAACTTCAACCCCAATCCCTGCTGCTACTATTGATAAAACCCCTGAAGATGTTTCTGACAGTTTTAACCAATTCTTTACTGAGACAATATCAAGCCCTAGCTAGCCAACTACCTCCTAGCTCCCCTGGTCCTGAAAGTAGCACCCCTAGAAAATATACTCGCATTTAGCTTCCATCCAGTTGCCACTTCACTTATCTGTACCTTGATCAAAAAATTAAAACCCACTACACTTTCTGCTGATCAACTCTCTGTCGAGTACCTACAAAAATCAGCTGATGCTATTGCTTACCCTGTCTCAATACTAATCAATCAAACCATAGTAGAAGCTAAAATTCCCACCATCTGGAAAATATCCTATGTAATCCCACTTCACAAAGGAGGCAGCTCTACTGAATTCTCCAATTATAGGCCAATAGTTATACTCTCTCCACTTGCAAAGATTATGGAAAAATGTATTCACAGACAACTCATGCACCACCTAATCCAGAATCACCTTATGGCAGACACTCAGCATGGCTTCCGTCCTCATCACAGCACTACTTCAGCCCTCCTAGCATTTACCAACACCATAAACCATAATCGCAACAATAATTATATATCCTCAGCCCTCTTCTTGGATCTTTCCAAGGCATTCGATATGGTTGATCACCAACTTTTAATCCACACACTGCAAACATTCTGTCTAGATACTAGAGCCTTTCAATGGTTTCAATCCTACATGAATGGTCGACAGCAGGCTGACCTCTGGCAGAACAAACTCTCTAACCTTCTACCTAACACCCTTGGAGTACCACAAGGGTCTATACTAAGGCCCTTGCTGTTCTCCATCTTCATTAACGACCTTTATACTGTCATCCCAAAAGTCAGCTGTATCCAATATGCTGATGACTCTACTCTGATTTGCTCGGCCACATCTCCAATAGAGTTATGGTCAGCTACCCAGACCACCTTTAATACAATAGAAAACTTGCTTTCTGAACGTCGTCTGATCCTAAATCCCAAAAAAACTAAAATGCTGTTATTTTCACCAACACGTAGGTCTACCGCTTTCACCTGTACCATAAATTCACATAATGGCACAATAATCTCCCCTGACCCCTCTACAAAACTATTAGGTGTCATCATAGATAATAATCTAAAATTCAACCTACATGTTAACCAAACTATCAAAACCATCAATAAAAAACTAGGGTCACTTTACAGAATAAAAGCCTTCCTAACCCCTCCAGCTAAAATTGCCATAGCTTGCTCTCACCTTCTTTCAACCCTTCTGTATGCATCCCCTCTACTCTCAAATTTAAACAAGACTGTCCTTAACAAACTCTCAATTTGCTACGACCACATTGCCAGGTTTGCTACTAGGCTGCCTTTTAGGACACATCATTGCATCAATCTAAATCAGCTTGAGTGGCTTGAACTACCCAGCCTAATCCAGTATAACCAACTGATTATGGCCTATAAAATCCACTATAATCCGGACAATACTCCTGCACTTAAAAATATTATCACCCCTTATAACAATCCTAGACCGCTTCGATCCTCTAACAATCTACTAATTCAGACTAGCAAAATTAATAACACAGCTGGTGACTCTCTCTTTGCAAACTCTGTAAGTAGATCCTGGAACTCTTTTTCCAGCTGATTTTACCTTACTTTCCACCTTAGGTCAATTTAAAACTAGACTCAAACAACATTTGTCACTTAACTGGTTATGTCAATGTATCAAGCCTGGCTAACTCTCTCTAGAATGTGCAAAAATCTGTTAACCAGTTTACTGTGTAATTTAATTTAATCCTGATTTACGCTCGGGATTAACTCTAACCTGTGGAACTTGTTTAACTTGCTTACTTATGTAATCTCTGTAAATAGTCTGTTTGTAATATGTAATGCTGGTATTATGTAATGCTGTATCTGCTTACCCTTGGAGCTTTTCTCCCCAGGCCTCCGCTGAAAATGGACATGCATCCAGTCAGACTATCCCGGTCAACAAATGTAAAATAAAATAAAAATAAATAATATATATATATATATATATATATATATATATATATATATATATATGTATAAAATACACACACACAAATATTTATTTTACATTTGTTTACCAGGATAATCCGGCTGGGCCACAGGCCCATTTTCAGTGGAGGCTTGAGGAGAAAACCTCCAAAAAAACTAAAATATTACAGTAATACAGTTAAATAGTATTTACAGTGGTGCGGTGGTTAATGTTGTTACCTCACAGTAAGAGGTTCTCCAGTTCTATTCTCAGCTAGGGTGCCTTCTTTGTGAAGTTTGTATGTCCTCCCTACATTCGTGTGGCTTTCCTCTGGGTATTCCAGTATCCTCCCACATTTCAAAGAAATGTTTTTCCCCGGGCCTCCACTGAAAATAAGCTCTGTCCTTGTCAGACTTTCTCGATCAACAAATGCTAAATAAATAAAAAAATACAGTACAATCATACAGCAATATATATATATATATATATATATATATATATATATATATATATATATACGGATAAACTCCATTTTTATCCCAAAAACATACTTTCTTTTTATATTTAATCTCCCTTTACTGATGAATTTTCCCCTCCTTTATCTATTTATTTTCATTTATTTTGTCTACCAAGTTCAGTCAACTGAGTGAGGAAAAAGGAGCTGTACATGCACTTTTCTGATATACTTATTTATGAATAATTTATTTTCTACCAGGTAAGAGAACTAGTCTGTAAACCATTTTTTAACCCATAAACAAGGTTCACTGCAAAACATAGATACAGAATTAAGTGCAGGACCATCTTCCTTCCCCAGCTCAATACCCATAATGTAATCAGTCAAAGAAATAGAAAGGACAGATGGCATCAGCTAAATTCCCAGAGTCAGAATGCAATTAAAATGCCATGTCAATGAGAAGCATTTAGAAGCACAGGATGTAGTGAACGTCTAGGAGCACAACACCAATAAAATGTATGCTTTAATTAAGACTCAAACCTAAATCCTTCAGATCATTGGCCCAGCTGTTCTAATCATTCAGCTACCAAAGCAGCTTGTTTTTTTTTTCATGAAGATGGTCAGTGGACCAGCCAATTTACCTGCTCAAATAAAGAAATAGAGAGATAGACACATAGATTCATAGGTTAATAGGTAGGTACTATGCTATCAGCCCAAGAGCCTACATAAGCCTAGCCAACAAGGTTCCCTGGCTTACACCACCCAAGAAAGTTATTTTCCTGTTCCACTGTCGAACAGAGACACAGAAGTGATCCCCGGGGTGTATTTCCTATTTCCCATCCACTCATCAAGATTTTTCTTGAAGAGTCCTAATGAAGAACTTTGCTTGTAGCCTGTTCCAGAGTATGGGAAGTCTCTGGGACAGGAATCTATCCCTCCAGCATGTCCTGTTTATTGTGGTGACAAGGTTTAGGTTCCTAGAGCGTGTAGCTCAGAGGGATTGGGACTTCTTTAGGTGTAGCATGTCCAGCAGCTCTGGGTTTGACATAGCTTTATATGTTAGGCAGAGATCACCTCGGAGTAGGCGATATGCTACGGAGTAAAGCTGGAGTTTTTTGAGGCTGTCAGTGTAGGACATTTGTTTGAGGCTAGTAATCCTCTTTGTGAGGTACTTCTGTGGCCTTTCCAGCTGCTGCAGATGTCTTGTGAGGTACATTCCAAAAGGGGCGTTGTACTCTATAATGGGTCTAATGAGTGTCGAGTAGAGGGGAACAATGACCTCTTTTTTCCTGGATGAGAACACTTTTATGATGAGGTGTGCCACGTAGAAGGACTTCCTGACTACTGTGGCAATGTGACTACCAAAGGAGAGACTACTGTCCACCTGGGTCCCAAGGTCTCTTATCACACATTCTGTGTTAAGTAGATTGCTGCCTATGTGGTAGTTCATGGGTTCAGAGTTTTTACCCAAAGGGATGACACTGCACTTTTTGTCATTGAGCTTGAGGTCATGGCTCTGACACCAGGCATCTGTCTCAGCGAGGCCCTTCTGTAGGATGTCCACATCATTTGGGGACTTGACTATGGCTATTAGTTTGCAGACATCTGTGAACTTCTTAGCCAGAGGCCTTCTGTGTTAGCCTCTACTTCAGAGAAGTAGATAGCAAACAGGAGAGATCCCAGGATGGAACCCTGTGGTACTCCACTTGCCACTGCTTTGAGGTCAGATTTGGTGTCTGCAACTTTTACAGTGTGGGTTCTGTCAGTAATCCATTTGGCAACCCATCTTGTGATGTAGGGATTTATACCTAATTTAATGAGTTTAGCTATAATTCCAGAATGGGGGATGGTGTCAAAAGCCTTGGTGAGGTCAAGATAGGCTGTGTGAACCACCTTACCCTCACCTACGGCTTTGGTGACTGCCTCAAAGAAGTCAATCAGGTTCAGGAGGCATGATCTGCCTTTCACAAAATTGAACTGGGTGGAATCCAGAGTTTGGAGGTTACCAATGTCTTTGTTTATGAGTTCCATGATGATACGTTCCATGGCCTTGCAGACCAGGCTCGTCAGGCTAATAGGTTGATAGTTCCCAGGATCAGTGGTGGCTCACCCTTTATGGAGTGGGATAACTGTTGCTGTGTGCCATTCAGTGAGCACAAAGCCTGATGAGAGGCTATTATTGAACATGGTGCTTAAGTAGGGAGCCAGTTCGTTCTGAATTTCATGTAAAACGCAGCCTGGGATGTTGTCCAGTCCCATGGATGCTGTGTTTTTGGCTTTAGATAGTGCAGCTTTTACCTGCATAGTTGTGATTACAGGGACTCTACATTCTTCCTTTACAGATATGGGCCCTTTAGGGGGTGGGGGTGGGGGTAAAATTAGCACTGAACCTATCTGCCAGGATGTTGGCAATATCAGTTGGTTCTGTAATTTTCGTGCCGGTGTGCTGTAACTCAGAGCAGATCTGGGTGTTGCCATCGAGATTCTTGACATAGCTATAGAATGCTTTGTGGTTGTCCTTAGAATTAGTGCCAATTTTTTTTTCGTAGCTAGCTTTGGAGGATCTTAAAAGGGATCTCAGAAAATTACTGAGGCTGACCAGGGAGCTCCTCCACTAATGGGATTTTACTCTCTTTTGCAACAGTTTCTTCCTTCTGTTGTACAGTTTGTTTATGGCAGGGGACCACCAGATTGGCTTCCTTTTTTGGAGGATAGCATCTTGGTTCTGTTTGGTATAGCACGATCCATGCACTTGTGTAAGTGCTTATAGAGTGCTTTTGTGTAGGATTTAGCAGTTGTAACTGTATTGTCCATCTGCATGGGTGTCATGAAGTTCACCACTTCTGTCTTAAGAAGCATGAAGTTGGCTTTGGAGAAATTCTTTACCGTGGTTTCCTTAATGGGTGGTGGGGGCGGGATGTGGATATCAAAGGTGATTAGCTTATGGTCGGATTGGACCAATGAGGAGTTGACTTCAGGTGTGGAACACTGGTCACTCATGTTGGTAATGACTAGGTCTAGGATATTGTTGCCCCTGGTGGGGGTGTGGATAAGTTGATCCAGGGTATTGGAGTTTATGAATTCCAGAAAGTGTTGAGCTAAGGAGTTGGTACACGAGTAGTTTTCCCAGTTAATGGTGGGGTATTTGAAGTCACCTATTATTAGGGTGCTTGGTTGAACCCTAATATTTTCCAGTACATCAAGAAAAGAGGAGTGGGAATCCTGGGGCATGGTGGGGGATCTGTAGCAAGGTACAATTAGGATTGCAGTTTTGCCCAGAGTTAGTTACACTTGGATAACCTCGGATGGATTATGTTGCGCAACTAGCCTGGAGGTGTGGATATCCTTAATGAATATGAGCACACCTCTGCCTTTGGTGTTTCGGTCCAGGTTACATGACCGAAAAGTGTGGTATGAGTTATAGCTTGGTAGTACAGGGGTGCTCTCTGGATCCTTGAACCAGGTCTCAGTCACTGCACAGATATCGATGTTCTCCATTTTAAGGAGTGCCTCGAGTGAATGCATTTTGAGATTTAGACTTCTAGCATTGAGTAGCATTACCCTCAGTATTTGCTTGCCTGTTCCTGTTATGGTGGCGAATTTGTTATTTGAACCTTGCCTAAAAAAGGCACTATAGGGGCAGCAAGAGCTTTAGCCAGTATCCGGAATCCCAGGGGAGACAGGTGCAAGTCATCTGCGGCAAAGCATCATGGTCTGTCGACTATGTCATCCCAAGAAGACAGATACTGGAGCCCCTTAGAATGACATCAGGAGCTTAGCCAATTGTTGAAGTCAATCATTTTGCCTTGTACTGTGCGGTATCATTTTGGGCGATGGCAGAATGCCACTCAGGGCTAGGGTCATACCTGCCTGGGCTACCAGATTGGAGAGCTTTTCCATGTCTCTTTTCATGTAGTCCAGGGAGGTACATCTCAGGTCATTCACACCAACATGGACAATGACAGAGTCATATTTGTACTTGTTGTAGAGTGACCTGAGTGCGTGGGTTATGTGGCGGATCCTGGCACCTGACAGGCAGCTGACAGTAACCTTCTCCTTGTTTAGCCTGGTGAGTTGGACATCAGTGTGCCTGACTATAGAGTCACGTATCACTAGTGTGTTGGGTACATTGTTTTGCCTTATTGGCTGTGGTTGAGTGGCACACTGAGTCTGTGGGCTATGTGTCATTTGGGTTGTGTTGGGGGATGGAGGTTGCTTGCATTTCTGCTTTGGAGGTCTCTGTTGCTTAGACAGATTTTTATTGAGAGCCTCTGTAAATGTTTTTGTGTTACTATGTGTGGATTTTGGTGGTGTAGATTTAGTGAGACTATGTGATGAGTGTGGTGTGGTGCAAATGTTTACCTTCTCCTCATGACTGTCAAGTTCAGTCTTGGTTGGAGAGAGCTTTACCTCCAGTTTGGCTAGATAAGTGCATCTCTCACAGATTGTAGTGTTGGGTGGTAGGAGGAGAGGGTTGTCTGTGTACATGAGGCAATTTCTACATTGCCTCAAGATGCTCAGATTCATCAGATAGACAGGTGAGAACACTGGGAGCTGACCCTTGGACATGCCTGAATAAAAAAATTATTTTCCTCTAGATAAGTGAGGAAAGTGAGTACAAGAGCTGTTTTTCTCTAAGCAAGTGAGAAAAGTAAGTACAAAAACTGTTTTCCTCTAGGTAATGAGGAAGGTTGAGTGCTATAGTAATTCGTAGCTTATTTAGTGCTTACAAGTTCTGAACAAGTACTGAGCATGAATAAGCAAATTTAAGTGCTAAAACTAAGAATCTGTATCTGCACTAGATGTTACAGGACAGAAACAAGTGCAAATACAGGCTTTCAAATCAGAAAGTTGAGAGAGATGGAAGAAATTGCTCAAACGGCCAATAACTACAAATTCTGGGCCAGAACCACTACTTATGTGGTAGACAGGTTACCTAGTACTTACCACTCCCACTGATAAGCTAGAAGGCTTCCTTCTAACACAGAAAGGCTTGAGGGGGGGGGCTCAGAAGCTTACATACAGTCCTGGATACTGCAAATCTGTATCTGGAACACTAGTTACAGGAAAGGTAGGAAACAGGCTTACAGTTTTTTTTTACAGAAAAGTAGCAAAAACAGTTGTAAAAATAATTCACATGCAGTGCAAGTTAGCACACTTGAGTATGTAGCAATATTAGACCAAACACAGTTTAAAAATGCAATTAAATTAAAAAGGACTAAAAGCAAGTGCAGAAAGAGTTTAGTAGGTAGAATGTGGTAAAGAGATGGGACTGGGGGAGTGTCCCAGATCAAATCTACAGTGGGGCGGGCAACTTACAAAAGCCACGAAATTTAAACTACAAGCCAAAAATAGGAAAGGTGGGTGGGACAAAACAGTTTCAACAGAGATCTAAGCAACAACTAACAGTACAAACTCTAAAACCAAAAAAAATGTACTCAGCTCTGTATATTTGTAGATAGATTGGAAAGCAGTCTCTCAGAACAGGGAGACAAAAGTTTCAACAGAGATCTAAGCAACAATTAATCTCTAAAACCAAAAAATATATACTCAGCTCTGTATATTTGCAGATGAATTGGAAAGCAGTTTCTTACAGGTTCCAGCAATTAAATGCAGGCTGTTACTAACAGGTCTAATTTTATGCAAGTGATCCTTGAGTTAGATAACACACAAGCTGTAAAACCAGTTATACCAACTGAAGACACAGCAGAAAATAGGGGTGGGGTGGGGAAACAGTTTCAACAGATATCTAAGCAACAACTAACAGTACAAACTCTAAAACCAAAAATATACTCAGCTCTGTATATTTGCAGATAGATTGGAATGCAGTCTCTCAGAACAGGGAGACAACAGTTTCAACAGAGATCTAAGCAACAATTAACAAACTCTAAAACCAAAAAATATATACTCTGCTCTGTATATTTGCAGATAGATTGGAAAGCAGTCTCTCAGAACACAGGTTCCAGCAATTAAATGCAGGCTGTTACTAACAGGTCTAATTTTATGCAAGTGATCCTTGAGTTAGATAACACACAAGCTGTAAAAAACACTTATACCAATTGAAGACACGGCAGAAAATAAGGGGGGTGGGGAAACAGTTTCAACAAATATCTAAGCAACAACTAACAGTACAAACTCTAAAACCAAAAAAATATACTCAGCTCTGTATATTTGCAGATAGATTGGAATGCCATCTCTTAGAACAGGGAGACAACAGTTTCAACAGGGATCTAACAACAATTAACAAACTGTAAAACCAAAAAATATATACTCAGCTCTGTATATTTGCAGATAGATTGGAAAGTAGTCTCTCAAAACACATGTTTCAGCAATTAAAAGATAAATAGATAGATAGATAGATAGATAGATAGATAGATAGATAGATAGATAGATAGATAGATAAACAAAATATATTTTTCCTGTACACATTGAACTGTCTGTGTGTGGAGCACATATTGAATGTGGGAGAGATGATTGCTTCAGGCTCTCATCTGTGCTTCAGCAGTTCACCCGAAAATATCAGAGTCTGGTTGACAGACTGGGAATGTAACTCAATTGATGAGAGATGTCTAAAAAGGCTGACCTCTGTTTAGTAAGCAGGAAATACTAGCACTGCATTTGGGCATAACATAATCCATGGGTAGTAGCCTACACAGTTGCAGCAGGTTCTAAAGGGAAAGGGGGACGTCACTGGTTCCAGTAATGGGTGAGGTACTTGGGTTAAATGATTCCAATATAATCAAGTTGGATGTGCACTGCTTAATTTTCAGTAGAGACACGGTGGGGAACAAAGCCACCTGACGGAGATAACAGTCACATCACCACAGTAGTGATGGGTTACCTTGTGACTGCAGTTGCTCCAGATTGTCACAAGTGCCAGTACACTTTCCTCGTAGGAGGTAAAAGCACTACTGATAAGAATGATGCCTCATTAGACATACTGTAATTATGTTAAGCCTGAAGTTGTAGACAGGAGATTTACTTACCTGGGAAGCCCACTCCAGCAAAGATCATGGGATGGACACCTTTTCAGCTGGCATTGAACTGAGTTTATTTGGACTGCAGAAGGCAAGGAGATAATCTGGGGGAAGTTTCTTATGATACCCCTAAAGATATCCTGATAGGAAATAACTTTTATGATTCAGCTTTGTATATTCAGTTGCATGCAGCCAAATGCAGAGACCAGCCCACAGGGGGAAGGTATCTCTGGGGACCCACAACTTGAATGGAGGATAATGATGTGGTTGGTTCAGGAATAAATGGGGTAATAGTAGCAAGACCTAATTAAAGCTAAATGTGTCAAATGGTGCTGTGAAAGGAGCTACTTCAGGTGAATGGATAGCTGGTAGCAGAAGCATAAATCTGAGCCACAGTTGTCAAATAATACTAGACATCCTACTGAAAGAAATCTAGGGAGGATTACAAACAGGAAGACAGGCACACCTGTCAGATCTTATAAAACTTGAGTGAGGTATCCAAGGAGGTTACTGACTCTTGGGTTAGAGGGAGTCTGTATCCAGAGGCTAGGGGCTACTGTGCATAGAATGGACTGATGAATGGGGGGCAGTAGGAGGAAGTAACACACTATATGGTAGTTCCAAGGGCCTAGTGTTAGTCACTTCCAGCTATAGCCCATGAGAGTCCTTGTTCAGGCAATATAGGTATAAAGTATACAAAAACAGGTTTTTGCAAACTTTGTATGAGCCAGACGTTGCAAAAATACTTGTGCTTGAAGATGTGATAGGATTGAACCTTTTACTGTAGTAAGGAAGGAAGCAAGTGATGTTAATTATGTGGCAAAGTTGCTAGGCAGGAGACAGAAACCTGACATTACCACAGTATCATGATGTAGTCCTACAGTGACAAAGAGAGTCATTGGTAAATTGTATTTGCACTGAGTTACAGGAAGAATCACAGAGGGATATCATCTTATATTAAACCTTATCAATAAAGCTCAGTCTGACACGTCTTCATAAAATGTAGTGCTGTTACGACAGCTGTTCTTTACTCACATTCAGGAAATCTGAGCAGTGCAGGAGTTTGGAGATGTTTACAGTGATAAGTTCACCCGTATAGGACTCATTATCGCTATAAAAGACAAGAATCATACTAGCCAGCACTCTTGTATTACCAAAACTGTTTTACTGGTATAATTTCACAGCTAAACCAAACACAACTGGACATCTGAAGCTCAGATCATCATACGATAAAACATCAAAGTTTTCAGCACAGCCTAGAAGCAATGCTCACACACATAATATCATAAATACATTTCAGCACATATCTACAATAGCAAAATTAAACTCTCACACCTCATTTTGTATACAACATTCTCTGATTAAAACAATGCCCAGCCTAGCTTGCAAAGTCTTGAGATCTAGAAATAGATTCCACTTGAAAACAAATGAAAATGATACAGATCTGGGTGACAGAGCACCTGATGCTGATTTCTGACATTACGGAGCACTACACCTTGAAACATGCATTATTTACAACTACACTCCTTTTAAATCATGTAAATCCTAATACAATGAAACTGCTCTTCTGCTCCAAATGTGAAGTGACATAAAACTTTGGAGTACTTTCCCATCACAGTATGAACAGCATTTACCCCTACATGTGCCCCAACATGCAGTAATAGTACTGCTAACTTGTTAAGCTATTCAGTTCACCTTATATAACTGTGACTGGCTACCAAAGCCAGTTAACTCTTATCACTCTGTACTCCTCCTGACCATTTTTCACTCCTCTTACTATTGACCCCTTTTATTATATAACAATGTATAATATTGACATGTATGGCATGGTATTATGCCAACTTTCTAACTCATTCTATTTTTTTTAATTATTCTTTTCTTTAGCTTAAAATCCATTTCTTCATAGCAAAGTTTCTGCTTCAAATAATTAGTATTTGTAAAAAAAAAATGTTTATCTGCTATTATGCCATTCAAGCCTTGAAATGAGCACTAAATGTGGGAATGTTTTCTAATTATACCTTATATATCATTAGTATGCTTGTTGCAGGTAATAATTAACCTATTTGTTACATTACTTTAATATATGTGTTCAGATTAATGTGAGTTTGAGAAATATGGTCCAGCAATATTAAAACTTTATAACAATTATTGTCCATATCCTGTAGCTGTGAAATCACTCAGACATTTTCAGCTACTACATGTGGTTCTCCTCACTGTTATTGGAACCAAATATTCATATTGTTTGACCTTTTGTAACATTCTGAAATATATCTTCAAGGTGCATACTGGATCTAGGCATATAGGTACTGCTTTTAGCTGATTTCTTGTGCTCAGCTGTTACAATTGTGCTGTGTTGTGGTCAGGTCAAAGTAATATTCAAAAAATGAATACTATACTAAGAGGCAACAATTTGAAACTTAGAAAATATGTAATTCATATCAAATAAGCCACAAAGCTTTTCAACTAATCCATTATTCCTTCACAGAGTAGGAACATTTCAACAATGTAGTTATAAAAAATAACTTGTAAAAATAAATATTGTTCATTAAATACAAATTCATCTTCCCAAATAATCAAAATACTTGCATTGCAATTGGCAACAGGAATACCCATAACTACTCCCCTTCTTAGGGTGTAAATGTTTTTGTTAGATAAGAAGACATTATTTTATAAAACCAATAATAGCAGATCACACACTGTATTTATAAAATGTTTGAATAATTAGACAATTTACTTAACTTTGTCCTAGTAGATTCGACTCCCATATTAGATATTGCAGTAAATAGGCCTAAGATAAGGTTTATGGATGTGGTGTGAGAGGACATGCAGATGGTTGGTGTGACAGAGCAAGATGCAGAGGACAGGAAGAAATGGAAACAGATGATCCGCTGTGGCGACCCCTAACAGGAGCAGCCGAAAGATTATGATGAGGAAATAACAAGTCTACATCTAGTGTATTGAAGATATAACTTTGTCACATATGTTGTTTATAACACGAATGCACCTTATCTAAAAATCTTTATTGTTGTTAATAAAACATTTTCCTTCAGCCGGAACATTTTCCAATGTACATTCCAAAAATATGGATATTAGATCAGTTGACCACTCCCTAGCTGAGTTATTGGTCTCAGTTCTGGCTTTTCCATGTCCATATGGATTTTGGTTAAATCATAATAAATGGGTATCTTCGGGTGAGGAGTATAAAAGTAATTAAGATTATCAATGATGATGGAATTCTTCAAATGCAGATCACAAATAGCAGTGTTTACTCTTTCTATGATATTTGACAATTCATTCTTTTCAATTTTATTTTAAGTGTATGTGTCATAAAATAACTATAAACACTATCAAGAAGAATAATTTCTGTTTATAATCACTGTTTCCACATCTTGATCAGTGCCTTTTATGATTATTTCATGAACGACCAACAGAGAATTTAATGCTAGTCTCCCTGAATCAGTCAGATATGAATACTATTACATCAGGGAATTTAATGCTAGTCTCCCTGAATCAGTCAGATATGAATACTATTACAACAGAGAATTTAATGCTAGTCTCCCTGAATCAGTCAGATATGAATACTATTACAACAGAGAATTTAATGCTAGTCTCCCTGAATCAGTCAGATATGAATACTATTACAACAGAGAATTTAATGCTAGTCTCCTGAATCAGTCAGATATGAATACTATTACAACAGAGAATTTAATGCTAGTCTCCTGAATCAGTCAGATATGAATACTATTACAACAGAGAATTTAATGCTAGTCTCCCTGAATCAGTCAGATATGAATACTATTACAACAGAGAATTTAATGCTAGTCTCTCTGAATCAGTCAGATATGAATACTATTACAACAGAGAATTTAATGCTAGTCTCCCTGAATCAGTCAGATATGAATACTATTACAACAGAGAATTTAATGCTAGTCTCCCTGAATCAGTCAGATATGAATACTATTACAACAGAGAATTTAATGCTAGTCTCCATGAATCAGTCAGATATGAATACTATTACAACAGAGAATTTAATGCTAGTCTCCCTGAATCAGTCAGATATGAATACTATTACAACAGAGAATTTAATGCTAGTCTCCCTGAATCAGTTAGATATGAATACTATTACAACAGAGAATTTAATGCTAGTCTCCCTGAATCAGTCAGATATGAATACTATTACAACAGAGAATTTAATGCTAGTCTCCCTGAATCAGTCAGATATGAATACTATTACAACAGAAAATTTAATGCTAGTCTCCCTGAATCAGTCAGATATGAATACTATTACAACAGAGAATTTAATGCTAGTCTCCCTGAATCAGTCAGATATGAATACTATTACAACAGAGAATTTAATGCTAGTCTCCCTGAATCAGTCAGATATGAATACTATTAATGCTTTGTTTTTCATTATATAATTGGTGCTTGTCACCCTAACAAGCCTTTTGAAAGGCATTAATTATGGGGTGATTATAGGAAATAAAAGTACTTGATTTGCATAGCGGAGCTTGCTCCAACAAGGGGCTTCTCTTGAAAGTAAGTTTTTAATTCAGATTTCTAGTAAATTTGACAGTCATGTCTGGCTATTAGAAATATTGTCATCACAGCTGAAGATAAAAGTGAAACCAATACTGAGTTCTGATGCAGTTAAACTATAAACTGAGGCATTAAAAACAATGTTGCCACTGCTGGTGTGTGCCTTGTACTTTATTGCCAGTCCTTGGCAGCTCTGCCCTGAGCTTTTTCTTTCTCCTCTTCTTCCCCTTGGTAGGTTGCTGGTTGGTCTCTGAGGCATTGCTAGTGGATTAGTTTGAAGTAGTTCCTTGATTTGTTCCACTAAAGGGCCCAAGAGCCCAACCAATGCTAGCATCAACATGATTAGGTGTATAACCTGGAAAGACATTATTGTGGTCACTGAAGCAATGTTGGTGACATCTCGGTTAGCTTCATCTGATCAGATGTAGTTCCTGGTGAGCAAAACCAGGTAGGGCCCCTTCCAGCGGGGCTGCAAGGCTTTTTTCTGACTGAAGGATTTAACATATACCCAGTTGCCTGGCTGAAGGTGATTTGACAGTTGAGGTGTGGGTAGAGCTTGAGCCTGTGATGCTGTAAAACAGAAACAAGAGATTTCTAGTAGGACAACAAATTAGGATCATGTAACTGATAATCAGAAAAGGGAGGTGATGAGGTGAGGGGCATACAAATTGGTCAACCCATAATAATCTCATGTAGAGAAAGACCCTTGGAGTGATGAGGTTGGCCTTACATGGAGAATAATACTAAGGGTAGTCCTTGTACCCAGGTGAGGCCTGTTTCTGCAGTAAGCTTAGACAGGTGTACCTTAATGGTTTGATTTGCCCTTTCAATGGTGCCAGAGGCTTGAGGTCTATAAGGACAATGAAATTAATACAATACCTAGCATTTTACAAATTGCTTGTGTCAACTGTGAGGTAAAGTGCATGCCTCTGTCAGACTAAATATGGCATGGTACCCCAAAATGGGGAATAAACTCAGTGCATAGCTTCTTAGCAACAGAAATAGCATCATTCTTGGCACATGAATAGGCCTCAACCCAGCCAGAGAAACCATCAATTATAATAAGAACATATTTGAAACGTGCAGAAGGAGGTAGTTCGATGAAATCCCACTTTAGGGCACAAAAGGGACCTAACGATTTTGTTAGAGGCTGGGGTGGGGTCTGGGTGCCATTTGGAATGTTAAACTGTAAACAGATTGAGCGACTTGACACAAAATGGCATACAGATTCCGAAAGACCAAGTGCATACCAGTCACATTGAATCAGCTTAATTAGTGAATTCCGGCCCAAATGCACAGGAAGATAGTAGGCATGGATTAATTGGATAAAAAGGTTTTTAGTACTACAGGGCACCCATCTGATGTCTCCAAATGGAGTCCTTGCCATGTGCACAATTTGCATGTATCCACTGAGTCACCTCGGAATCTGACGCACTGTTCTGTAAATTCAATAAACATTGATTTGAAAAAGTAGGCATTTGTAATGCTTGTTGAAATACACACAGCTGTGTTGTTTGTCCCTGAACAGAGGGGGAAAGAGCAGCTTGTTTCACTGCCCAGTCTGCCATAGTAGTTCTCTTACTTTTAAAAGAGTCATCAGACTGATGAGTTGCAATTTAAATAACAGCAACTTGCTTTGGTAACAAAAGGCATTGTAACAATATGTCGACATAAAATGCATTTTGATAATGGTACCACTAGATGTAAGGAATCCCTGTTCTTTCCATAAAGTGCCAAAGTAATGTACTGCACTATGTGCATAGTAGGAGTCAATATATATATATATATATATATATATATATATATATATATATATATATATATATATATATGTTGTTGGGTCTTTCAGCTTTTCCCAGTTAGGGGTCGCCACAGCGGAACTCCGATTCGCTAATGATCGGGAGTTGATTTTTACGTACCGAGTTGCCAGCTCTGATGCACAACCTTCAATGAAGGTACACCCATTCATGCATGTCTCCATGCAGAAGATGCTCTAGCTGAGAATTTAACCAGATAGCATCTTACTGTGAGGCGACAATGCTACCGGAGCACCACCACACACACACATATATATATATATATATATATATATATATATATATATATATATATATATATAAACAGTTTTGTTCAAGCAGTGGAGAGAGCTACTAATTCGGCTATCTGAGCTAATGAACCAGGTGGTAAAGTTCGAGTTGACAATACAGAGGTTTGTGAGCAGACAGCCCAAGCAGCTGACAGCTGTCCATTTTGATTTTACAGACAAGACCAATTAATGAAAAGTACCATATCTGGATTTTGTAAAGGGATGTCCTGAAGGTCTAACCTAGGAGGAAAAGAAGAATTAACAGTAATAAGACAGTCATGGGGTTCACCCTTATCCAAGGTGAGGATCAAGGATGCTGGATTAAGTGCTGGGCATCTGAAAATTTGGAGGGCAGGGTTAGTAAGTAAGACCAATTCATAATTGTCAGTCTAGAGGGAGATAAAAATATTGTGTTTTCATTTTTAAGAGTAGGGCATGAACTGCATGAGGGACAGCAAGAAAGGTATTGTGTCCTAAAGTAATGGAGGCTGCAAGGTCCGTTAGGACAGGGATTTTGGATGGCTGTCACATAGGAGGGCAAAACTCTCCAAGTGCCATGAGAGATTAAATGACCCAGATATTTAACTTCGGGTTGGCAAAACTGCAGTTTGGATCTGTTCATTTTAAACCTCTGAATAGCCAAATACTGCAAAATGGCAATGGTGTCCCTTTGACACGCTTGTGGAGTGGCAGAGGCAGTGAGTATGTCATCAACATACTGCACTAACTCCGTTTCAGCAGGAAGAGCAAAAGCATCCAACTGTCACTCCATTTCTCTAGAAAAAAGCATAGGTGATTCTACATGCCCCTGGGGAAGTCTAGTCCATGTATACTGCTGCACCTGGTATGTGAATGCAAAAAGATATTGACTAGTCGAATGAATCAAAATAGAGAAAAACACAGAAGAAATATCTATCACAGAGAAGGTGGTGACAGTTGGAGGTATGCAGCTCAGGATAGTAGCAGGATTAGGCACTATACGGAAGGCAGGTAGAACAGCTTTGTTAATGGCTCTAAGGTTTTGAATAAACCGATATGTTTTCTGGCCTGGTTTCTTAACTGGTAGAATAGGTGTATTGCATGGGCTAATGGTAGGAACTATAATGCCCTGTTGCAATAATGATTGGATGACTGGAGTGATTCCTGCTTCCGCCTGAGTGGAAAGAGAGTATTGAGGCACCTTGGGCAGCACTACACCAGGCCTCAAGGTGATTTTAACTGGATTTGCATGACACAAGAGGCCCACATCATTGTTGTGGGCAGTCCACAGTAACACAGGAAGATCATCTAGCAAGATATGGGAAGGAGTAGGTTTTTCCTGACATGGTGTAAGCACCGCCTGCAAATAGTTGAAATTAGCTGAGGTACATCTTCCTAACATGACATGGTCTTGTTCTTTCGGAGGTATTTCCAAAAAAATTCCTTCTTCATTGCAATAAATTGTACACCCTAGTTTGCATAGCAGATCACGGAGAAGTAGGTTCAATAGTACTGACATGCCAACTAAATAGGCATGATGTTCTGTTAAAGGACCCAGACTTACTGGTACTTGAACAGTTATGGGGTAGCTTATGGGGACCCCAGAAACTCCCACACATTTAGTGGCATGGCTGGAGAAGGGAAGATTTTTGTCAGCTGTCAGTGTAAGCATAGATGTGGTGGCCCCTGTATCTACTAGGAAGGGGATAGGATTATTTTTCACTGTTAATGTTATGAATGTGCCTTGTTGGTCAATTGGAACAAATGGGAAAAGTTGCTGTGTCTGTTCATGGGAGCCCTATAATGATGGACATCAGGCCAGACGGAAGGGGTCCAGGCAGAGTCCCAAGGCTGGTTCTGGCCTGACTCAGACTGTTCCTCTTTTCTAAAGGGTTGCCTGGTAAAAATTATTGAGAGGAAGGTGGTGGTTGCGGTGCCAGATACAGACAACTTTCCCTCCATTGGCCAGTCTGTCCAAAGTCGAAACAGAGGTTACTATTTCCACCACCATTCCCCATTTGTCTCCGAACTTGTTGTCAGAAGCCATTATTTGTAGGGGGTCACTGAGAGGGGCCTTGCACTCAAAATCCTGGTCCATTAAGGCTGCGTCTTCCCGAGCGATTTCTCCCTCTTCAGCCCTGCAGCCAAATGGAAGAGAACATATGTACCTGGGCCTGAAGAGGTCGATTCTGTATGTCCTTTTTTTTCTTTACCATAAGGTCAGATAGATACTGCATTTGTGTAACTAGCTCATGCTAGCCTAGGCTGGGCCAGTTCAAACACACCTTCTTCAATTGATCTTGAACTGGGGGTAGAAGACCATCTACAAAGGTAGCGGACAACCCGCTGGTGGTGGGACCTTCTGTTGGATCAGGATACCCTGAGTAGGCTTCAAAAGCATCAGTAAGGCATGATAGATAGGAGTCCACTGGTTCATCTTCCCATTGTTGAATGGCCTTAATCTTCGACCAGTTGGGAAGGGGGGCAGATAACTATAATGGTGTCCAGTATGTGGCTTCTAACCGACTCAAGGCCATCATTTCCCATTGTTCCATGCTGCGGGACAGGATTTGGGACATTTGTATGGTCCCATATTAATTTTAAAAGGTCTGCTGGAATGACGTATTGCAACACCACCCTTACTTCTTCAATAGTGAGGTTTTGAAGACTAACATGACCAGCCAAAATTCGTTGGAATTTTGCTGGGTTAGACCATATGGGCGGAAGGGACTTTACGATTGCTTGAAAATCTACTGCTGATCACCCCCTGGTAACAGTTATGGTAAAAGGGGCTGTTTCATCTCTACCATGTGCAGGGTTTGGGACTTCTCTTAAAGGAAAATACCCTTTTTCATCATCCTCCTCGGACGAAGATGAGGAGGAGGAGGAGTCCTCAGAATTAGGCTTGAACTTATCTGTTCTGAAATATCCTTTTCCGGTATCAATGAGAATTGGGAAGTGCCCTAGTGGTTTCCATGCAGATTTTGAACCCTGCTTTTTGTTGCCGTTAAGAAATGTTAAAAACCATTACATTTTGATCCCTGGATCAAGTATCTATTGCTGGTCTGGTATAGGAGGCATTTTCACCTCGAAGCTGAAGTCTAGGGTTGAGTTGGTCTGCGCTTTGACTAGCTGCTCCATCGGAGGTGGACGTAACTTGGGAATCACTTACTGTAGGTGCTATTTGATCCACACCTTGA
This sequence comes from Protopterus annectens, assembly GCF_019279795.1. Taxonomy (NCBI): domain Eukaryota; kingdom Metazoa; phylum Chordata; order Ceratodontiformes; family Protopteridae; genus Protopterus; species Protopterus annectens. Next base: position 1,697,229,098 of record NC_056744.1, on the reverse strand, counting down.
AGCAACTGTGGTTGCTGAACAGTATCATTGGTAGGTTGCCAGACAGGCTGGACTATGGCAGGTTGTAGTACCTACTATTGAGCCGATGGCTCATGCGTCTACACCTGGCCCTCTATTTCATAAGCAGGTGGTGCGGTTGGCTGGGGCAGAGTAAAAACATATTCTTCCTCAGAGGATTCAATTGACCGTATATTTAACATGACTTAAGCCCACTATAGGGTACAGCCCTTTGTATGGCGGGGTCCCTAAGGGTTTTCCTTTTACTATTCCTATCTTATATGCTGTGTGGTTCAATGCCTTCAACTGCCCTTTTAATTTGTCTTGATTACATTTAAGCTTCTTACTATGGAGTCCTTTTCCCTATCTTTGGATTCCACTTGCCAATCATTGAAAGCCGCCCAACATCCCAGCGGTACCCTTTTCCCTTTTTCTTTTAGTTTCTTTTGTAAATTAGCCAGTACATCTTTGTCAAAACTGCCATTAGCTGGGAAGCATAATCTCCCATCACTCCTGGTAAGAGTAACCCAATGATTTAGATACAAACAACTTTCTCGTGAAACTTTGTAAAACATGTAGCCAGCCAGAGTTCCTCTTTCTGGCTGTAATTCTTTACCTGCACTCACTCCCATAAAAAAAAAAAAAAACTCTGTTGTCTCTCTCTCTTTTTTTTTTTTTTGACGTCAAACTACAGTCAGTAACCCACACTCACAAGTACGTAGCCAGAAGATTATCATTTTGCCCGCACTCATTCAGTAATAAATCATGCCACTTACCTTTTTGTAAGTTCCACGAAAGAGAGAAAAAAGAAGACTTATAATGTAAATCACACACACACACACACACACACACACACACTTTGATATTTAGTTATTGGGACTAGGGACAATGTGCCCCAAGGTGTCAGGGTGGAGTTGTCAGGGGATTTGGAGAGAGAAAGTGAGTTCAACCCCAGAGCTGGAGTGTGTTCCCCATGTGCTCTTAAGGAAAATTTTGTTTACTGTGGAGAGCTGTGATTGACAATATTGTGTATACTTATCCTTTCTCTTAGTAGCTGTCCCTCACCGGTGCTAGTGGTGGGGACTGAGGCTGCTTGATTACTGGCCCGAAGTAAGGAAACCGTCACATTGTGAAAAGACATCATTTTTACTGAAGGGAATAATGAAACATTTCTTTCCATTCTGTTTGAGACCATGACTAAGACAACTGTAGTTGGTCTGTGTAAGACCCTACTTAAGTACACTGACATGGAGATTCAGTAATTGCACCCAGTTTGCAGTCATCCAAAAACTTGGTCAGCCACAGCCCCTTAGATTTGGCCTGAACATCTGAGAAGTATATACCAAACAGTAAGGGGTCCAGCACTGACTCCTGTGGCACCCCACTGGTGACAAGTCTGTTGGTTGATGTAGAGTCATCCATTTTGATAGGGTGTGACTGGTTTGTAAGCCAGTTTGCAACACATCTTACGACAAAGAGGTTTACATTCCATTTGCTAAGTTTATCAGTAATGCCTGAGTGTGGGATTGTGTCAAAGGCCTTTGCCAAGTTGAGGTATGCTGTGCCCACAGATTTGCCCTCATCAATGGCCCTGGTCACATGTTTGAAGAAATCCACCAGGTTTAACAGGCAGGATCTGCACTTGGCGAAGCCAAACTGGGTCGGATCCAGGGTTTGGAAATCGCCTGTGCCTTTATTTATGAGGTCTATGATTTTACATACATTCTATGGCCTTACAAATGAGGCTGGCCAGATGTATGGGTCTATAAATCCCAGGGTGTGTTGCTAAACCACCTTTATGTAAGGGAATAACTGTCACTGTTCTCCATTCTGCAGGAACAAAGCCTGTGGTTAGACTATGATTAAATAGGGGACTTAATGGCAATGCTAGTTCATGTTTATAAGACAGCCTGGGATGCTGTCTGCTGCCACAGAGGCTGTGTTTTTTGCCTTAGACAAGGCTTTAATGACCTGATTTTCAGAAAGGCAGGGTGGAGATAAGTTGGGGACAAGTTTTGTGATACGTTTGGATGGGATAAGGGAGTGAAATTTTCACCAAATCTGTCTGCTTGTAGGTTTGCTATCACTGCGGGATCAGTGTGTGTGATACCGTTAGTCACTAGCTTGGCACACTCTTGGGTCTTACCTTTTAGGCTACATACATAGCTGTAAAAGGCTTTATGGTTATCCTTGGCTGTGACTGCTAGGTATTTCTCAAAGTTACCCTTAGAGGATTTGACATGTTGTTGTATTTGCCTGTTGAGGCTAAGGAGGGTGCTTTTCACTTGTTGGGGCCTCACCTTAATTTTGCTAGACAGCAGTTTTTGCATTTGTTGTAAAGTTTATTGATGCTGGATATCCACCAGGGTGGCTGTGTTTTCTTAGGGCTTTGGCTTTGATTCTGTCAGGAACAGCTGAGTCTATACTTATATAAGTGATTGTACAGGGCTTCAACGTAAGGTTTGATGTAGTTGCCACTTCCAGCTGGGAGTGGGGCTTGGAATACATTTATACCTTTCCCTGGGAGGGTATACTTTGCCTGGAAGTTTTTTAGTCTGACTTCACCCCTTTGCAAGTCCTGGTATTAGTGCCAGTTCAAAGGAGACCGATTTGTGGTCAGATTTAACTAATGATGGTCTGACAGCTGTTGTGGTACATCTTTTTGTCATGTTAGTGAGTAACAGATCTAGAATGTTTTTTCCTCTCATTGGGGTTTGAACAATGTGTTCCAGGGCATTTGAGTTAACAAAGTCAAGTGAGTTTGGGCTGGGGTTGGTTTCCAGTTGATGGTGAGATAACTGAAATCCCCCATGACCATAGTGTTTGGCTGTGTTTGGATTAACTCCAGTTTGGTCAAGTAAGCCTTATGCACATCATGATTCATGAAGGGGGATCTATAACTAGTTATGGCTTGAATGGAGTTCTTACCCACAGTATTCTGAACTTGGGGTAACTCCATGGAGTTGTTCAGTCTGTGTCTGTGCCTTAGGGTATCTACAAGCTGCTCCTGTCCATAAAGGCCACAGGTGGCAAGCCAGGGGTGAATTTACAATTTAACATCTACTGGTCCAAATTGCCTGTGAATAGGATTAGAGAAGAGTGCTATTTCACGTGAATGGGGAGTGTTCCAGAGAAGGATAATTTGTGAAATGCATCTTTTCCTCCAACATGTTTTGCTTATGTGACAGATGAGGTTTAGATCCTTAGATCATTTAATTCCAGTGCTGTTTGTTTTTCTGAATGTGTAGCAGATCCAACAGGACTGGATGGGTGAATGCCTTGTAGGGTAGGCATAGATCACCTCTCCGTAGTCTGCAGGAGACTCAGTATAGGGATTGGGCCTTGATAAGGACTGGATGAGTGAATGCCTTGTAGGGTAGGCACAGGCAACCTCACAGTATTCTGTAGGAGACTCAGTACAGGGCAGGGCCTTGATAAGGACTGGATGGGAGACTGTAGGAGACTCAGTACAGGGCAGGGCCTTGATAAGGACTGGATGGGTGAATACCTTGTAGGTTAGGCACAGGTAACCTCACAGTAGTCTGTAGGAGACTCAGTACAAGGGCAGGGTTTTGATGTGGTCCACATGTTATTTACAGCCTGTATTCCTTTAGGGAGGAACTTCTGTGGCCACTCTAGCTGTTGGCAAATGCCTGGTTAGGTGCATGCCGAAGGATGCACTGTACTCTATTAATGGTCTCATGAGAGCTGAGTATAGTGGGGCTATGATCTCCTTAAATCTGGATGCCTTCTTTTACTTATAAGTTGCACCAGATAGAAGGATTTTCTCACCACCATGGCACATCGTGATCAAAGTTCGGATTACTGTCAATAAGAGTTCCCAAGTTCCTTATCAATGGGTCTACTCTAATCTTAAGAGAGAGTTATCAATGTTGTAATTTGCAGGGGTGATCATTTTCCCAAAGCGTATAATAATGCATTTTTGTGCAATGAGGTTTAGGCGATGGTTGGGCACAAGTTATTTGTCTGCCAGGACCTCCTCCAGGATATCTACATCTTTGGGGGATTCATTTATTGCACACAGCTTGCAGTGATCAGCCAATCTAGTTAGCCAAAGGTGTCTACATTTGCCTTGACTTCAGAGAAGTATATTTCAAACAGGAGAGATCCCAGTATGAGCCCAGTGAGGCACCATTGGTAACAGACCTATTGCTGGAGGTGGGTTCCCCCACCTTAACTTAATGTGTCCTATATGTGAGCCATTTGGCTATCCATAGGGTGACATAGGCATCTGAGTTTACATTAGCCAATCTCTCTCAAATACCTAAGTGAGGTATCATGGCAAATGTCTGTGCCAGGTTGAGGTAGGCAGTATGCACTATTTGCCCTCTTCCATGGCTCTAGTGACCTTCTTGAAGAAGTTCACCAGGTTTAGTAGGCTTTAACTGCCCTTGTCAAAACCAAACAGGGACAGGTCCAATTTTCCTTAAGATTTGCTATATCTCTGTTCATCAGGTCCATCCATGATAATTCTATCCATGACCATGCATGCAAGATTAGGGTCTCTAGTTCACTGGGTCAGTTGATAGTCCACCTTTGTGTAGTAGGATGACAGTTGCAGTCCTCCATTCCATAGAGGCAAAGTCTGTCTGGAGGTTGTGGTTGAACAGAGATTCTAGTGGGCCTGACAGGTCATGTTTCAAACTATATAGAAGGCATCCATGGATATTATTAGGGCCCACTGATGTAGTGTCTTTTAGATGTGGAGGGTGCAGTGAGGACCTGTTCTTTAGTGATAGTTGGAAGGGAAATGGTAGTGGGTATTTCCTGAGGAGTAAAAATCATCTCAGTCATATGGATTATGTCTTCTGCTTGTTACCTTTATTGTTTTGTTAACACTTTTGAATAAAGGTACTGTTCACTGCACTATTATGTTGGACTTTGGTAACTACTTCAGCTAATTAAATGTTTCTGTCAAGACTTTATCTCTATACTTACAGTTTGAGAGGTATACCTTCAGTTGTAACTGAAATGCCATGAATTCACAAGAAATGAATGTTGTCTGGATATATATTCATACTGACCGATCAGGCATTTTTTCCAAGTAGAACTAGCCAGTACAATTTTAAGTTACATTCCCACATACATACATACATAAATAAGTAAACAGGCAGACACATTCCATGTGAAATTGTGATTTCATTTATTTAACAAAATAAATTAACAAGCAGACAGGTTTCATGTGAAGTCAGGGTTTTATTTATTTGACTATTTTACAAGTAATGACATATCTAGGCATACATAGTTGTACAGTGAAACAGTGTAAATTGCAACTGAGAGCAAATATGATACTTTGTTGCAAACAGACAATTTGCTGATCAACCACAATGATGCAAGACATCTGTAATATACACTCTTTAGTTTAAGGAATACCATTGTACCTAAAACTAAAAAATATAAATACAAATGGAGGCATCCTTGTATATGTAACATAGCCACCCGAGTAGATGTCTTATTTACATTTATACATTTTACATACATGTACATACATTACAATTTTTTATGCATCAGCAATACTGCCCTTCTAGCTTGTAAATGTAGCAGAACAGTCATTTCCATATAAGTGAAGAAGATGTTCTTAAAAAAAATTCAACAGTGTTGGTACCTTAATATAATTAGAAATTTTATTCCACTTGTCAGCTAGTCTTACAGAGAACAAGTTACTATAGCTCTCATTCCTGTATCATCTCTTAGACAGATCATCTAAAGATTCTCTACTACTGTTTGATAACTCCAAACATTCCTAGAGGTAGTTGTCTCTTATTACTCTCAATTTACGGTCTCCACTTAAATATCAATATGAGATGGAGTGAAAAGTTCAAATATTTCAATAGTTTGTAATAACCTAAACTTTCACATCCATGAATGCCATTGGTACAACATTTCCACTGTGCTCTTTACAATTTACTCATACTAATTTTATGATAAGATTTCTAAAGTATCATTCCATACTCTAAACTGGGTCTAGTGTAATGCACAATCCATCATTTTATCATTTCTGATTTGCTAGACTTTATTAATCTTTTTTTTTACAGCCTATCATCATCATCTTCTTTCAGCTGTTCCCATTAGGGGTCGCCACAGCAGATCACATGTTTCCATTTCTTCCTGTTCTCTGCATCTTGCTATGTCACACCAACCACCTGCATGTCCTCTCTCACCACATCCATAAACCTTATCTTAGGCCTTCCTTTTTTCCTGTTACCTGGTAGCTTCATCCTTAGCATCTTTTTCCCAATATACTCAGCATCCCTCCTCAGCACATGTCCAAACCAACGTAATCGTGCCTCTCTGGCTTTGTCTCCAAACCTTCCAACCTGGGCTGACCCTCTAATATACTTATTCGTAATCCTGTCCACCCTCTTCACACCCAGTGCAAATATTAACATCTTTAACTCTGCCACATCCAGCTCTAACTCCTGCCTTTTTGTCAGTTCCACTGTCTCTAACCCATATAACATAGCTGGTCTCACTGCCCTCTTATAGACCTTCCCTTTCACTCTTACTGGTACTCATCTGTCACAAATCATTCCTGACACTATTCTCCACCCACTCCATCCTGCCTGTACACTCTTCTTCACCTCTCTTCCACACTCACCATT